>NC_072379.2:113210000-113295000 GCF_028885625.2 Pongo pygmaeus | reverse complement strand
GGCTAGACTATTTTCCCACAGTTGCAATATTTTGTTTAATAACTGACTTTCCATAAGATTATAAAGCTGTATTTAAGATATAGTTTTGCTCATCCTATTTGAAAAGACTTCTACGATTACTTTTTACCAACTAGTCTTGTTGAAAGGTTTCTAGCATTACAGGTAATGTAAAGTCCATTAGGTCAGGCTCTTCATAGCATGACATGCAGTAAATTACAAGTGCTTCAAGCAGCTCAGTGAATTACAGTTCATCACTTTGAAAGGTTTCCCACTACAAGACCACGGATATCAGATCTGGCAGTTAGGATCCAATTAACACTTTGGTCAGAATAATCACATCGCATGTGTAAGGCTTGTATAATTCGTTTATTGCTTCCATGCATCTTCTGTCTGTAGGTAAATTTGTTGCTGTTATTTCTAAGCTTGGAATCAGTATTTCACTTGCCTTTGGGTTATATATCAAGTTCTTCTGCAGTGTAGCGATGAACTCCCCTTGTTTCAGCAATTTAAATCACTTGTCCTCTAGATATTACAGCTTGAGAAATGGTTTGTTTCTGGTAGTTTTGTTTTGTGCTCTTACCATGTCATTATATGTCTAGAAAAAATTGCTAGCAATTTTTACTAAGCACGTTTTATTTAGTGTATCAGAGACAGTTTTCTCCAACATGATCACTGTGAATCTCGCATAACAACCCTATACACCATAAATGACATATGCAATGACATTTACATGTGTACTGTCATGCAAAACTATTTCCTGCTACACTGAATATAATACTATGACTGAATGAAAAACATTCTGATTTGGTGATATCATTTTTCTAGCCATGGTAAGTTATTTAGAAGAGGTCCTTCAGGGGAAGACTAATGAGATAGTATATCTCATATTTGGTACTTTTGGACAATACTTTCACACCCAGTTTATTCATGCTTTCAAACATTATAGCTAACTGAACAGAAATCTGAAAAGAATAATTTGACCAAAAGGAGGATACAGTTTCTTTTAAAAAATTGGATATACAAATTCCACTACTGCAAATTTTAAACCATAATGGCCTAATACATTTTCATAAATTAAAAAAACCTAGCAACATTTTATGAAATAGCACCATATCCAGTTCACAACGAAACTTATTTGTTATAAATTACTATTTCTTTATTCTCTTTTATATTGCACCTAATGCAGATTTAAGTTTCTAGATTCAGAACACATATTTCAAATCCAATATAAACTGTCGCAGTACTATGAAAACACAGTTAAGCATTCTCCTCATATGATGTATTAAAAATGATTGCTCTTTATAGATGAGATCTGAGTGATAACACTGGACTTATGGATTGAAAATATGCCCCTGTTTTGGTTTTACACAGACAGCTATTTTGTGATTAGTGAAGATAATACAACTAGTATTTACAGTTTCTTTTCACAAAGTGGCCATTTCTTTTTTCAAACAATTATACCACACCAGAGGATCAAACAGATAATGTTATTCTTTATGAATGATGATTTTAAAAGGTATTAATGAAGATGCAGACAGCAACAAAAAGCTTGGTTGCAGTATTAGACTTTGAAACTAGAAAAATTCAAGTTGAATATCGAGTCTTGCTTGCTTTGTCACTTTGTTCAAGCTGTTTAATTTCTCTGAGCCTCTATTCCTTTACCAGTGAAATAAGGGTAAGTATACCCATGTCACTCGGTTATCCTCAAGATTAAATAAGAGAATGCATGTAAATACATAACACACAGTAACCACTCAAATTATCTCCTTTCCTTTCTTGCCTCTTTACCCAGATGAACTTCCCCTTCAAGAGACTTAATTCTATGTAATAAATTGCCTCAGTTTATA
Organism: Pongo pygmaeus; assembly: GCF_028885625.2. Taxonomy (NCBI): domain Eukaryota; kingdom Metazoa; phylum Chordata; class Mammalia; order Primates; family Hominidae; genus Pongo; species Pongo pygmaeus. The sequence goes on along the minus strand of NC_072379.2, from coordinate 113,293,153 downwards.
CAAGTAGAATACTAAGACATACTATCCTATCTGTAGTCTCTACTCAAACTTAATATCTAAAAACATTAAAAAGATTGAGGATCCTGACCTACATTGAATCCTGAGGGATTTACGTCAAAAATAAGTAAATAGAACAAAGTGATACATAATACCTGTTAATAGTGTTCTATGTGCACATTTATGCATTCTACCATTTATATAAAAAGAATATTCTGGTACAAAATATATGTCAAGCTAAATATTTTGGTTTTGTCTGTTGTACAGCAGGCAAACCTTGTCTGAGAAAGTATGTCCTTGTTAAATCCCAGCCCAGCTTCATAGGTAGCCTAAGTTCAGTTCAATAAGGGATAAATCACCGTAGTCTCTACTAGTACTAATTATTAGGTTTCAAGTGTTAGGATTCCAACTCTTGCTCATAAGATTCTTTGTGTCTTAGTCTCCATTCCCTGTTTCTGATTTAGTCTGTACTAGTAATTTTGTTTTGTTTTATTTTATTTTAATTTTATATCTAGGTTTTGTATTCCTCCAACACTGGCTCTGTGTTATAACTATAGTTTCAACTTGTTTTATAAATTCTTGAAGAATAAACTCTTCATAGTCATTCATCCATCCAGCAAAAGTTTGCTAACTTCTGGTGGTAGAGGGGAAGGTGAATAAATGCATGATTAGAGTGCAGTGTGGCGTGGGCCATCACAGGAGAATGCACAGGAAGAAATAGAGTGTAATTTAGCATGGCAGAATCAAAAAAGGATTTTGAGAGGAAGTAATGCTTAAGTTGAGTTTCAATGAATGAGTAGGAATTAAGCATGTTAAAAGGCTTCCCTAGGCAAAAGTGTGAAAAGCAGGCCTTTTCTAGGTGAAAGCAGGATGGTTTTGTGCAATGGCAAGTTATTCTTTATGACTAGGGGTATGGAATACATATAGCACAGGTAGGCAGGAGCCAGATCATGAAAGGGCCATGGCTATCAAAATTAGAAGTTACACATTTTTTCAATAAGCATTTCTTGTTTTTACTTTTCTCTTTTTGAGGAGTCTGGCTCTGTTGCCCAGGCTGGAGTGCAAGGGCGCGATCTCGGCTCACTGCAACCTACACCTCCCAGGTTCAAGTGATTCTCCAGCCTTAGCCTCCCGAATAGCTGGGATTACAGGCACCTGCCATCATGCCTGGCTAATTTTTGTATTTTTGTAGAGACGGGGTTTCACCACGTTGGCCCGACCTGGCTAGAACTCCTGACCTCAGGTGATCCACCCGCTTCCGCCTCCCAAAGTGTTGGGATTACAGGCGTGAGCCACCTCGCCCAGCCAAGCATTTCTGGATTAGAGAGTAGGGAAACACGGAGATCCTAAGAAATTTAAGAAGACTGATATGATCAGATTTGAATTTTAGAAATACTCTTGGCAACAATGCTGGTTAGGAGATTGGTGTGGACTTTTTAGATTACTTGAATGGGATAGAGAGGAAGGGAGGATTTGAGAGATGTTTAACAGTAATATATAGGATGTGATTTATTATACATAGAAACTGTTGAAGAAAAGGAGAAATCTAGGAGATTCAAAGGCATCTGAAAAGACGACAGTCTCATTTATGATGGTAAAGCATACAGGAAGCGGATTAGTTCTCAGCATGCTTGGTATGCTAAATTTAAATTTAAGGGTCCTGTAGAATATCCAAGTAGAATGTCCACGAGGCTGTTATATATGGGGTTCTTTTAAAATTTAATTTTTATTTTTAAAGAGAGTCACACGCTCTGTTGCCAGTGCTGGAGTGCAGTGGCACAATCATAGTTCACTTGCAGCTGCACTTTTGGGATCAGGAGATCCTCCTGCATCAGCCTCCCAAGTAGGCAGGACTACAGGTGTGCATTGCCATGCCTGGCTAATTTTTTATGTTTATTTTTATTTTTAGAGATGGAAGGGCCTCACTATTTTGCCCAGGCTAGTCTTGAACTCCTAGACTCAAGCAATCTTCCATCCTCGAGCTGCCAAACCACTGGGATTACGGGAATGAACCACTATACCAGCCCATATGTGGTTCTTGAACCAAAGAGTAATGGCTCTAGATTTAGATTTGGGGAGTCATTAGTGTATCAATGATAGTTAAAGTCATCGTGTAGGTGGAGTTACCCATTAATCTATATGAGGCCTGCAGAATAAGAGCAGAGAACTGGGAATAGAATTCTAAGGAGTTAATATCTTCAGGAAATATTTAATTGAATCCCCATAACAGTATGAATACCCATGAAATTCACTGTGCTAAGAATTAAGGAGATAATGGTAAATCAGTAAAACTAACGTCCGTCCCTTGCCTTCTTCTCTCCCTTCCATTGAAAAATATTTGTTAATCACCTATTGTAGGCCAGGCATGGTGGCTCACATCTGTAATCCCAGCACTTTGGGAGGCCAAGGCAGGCAGAATACCTGAGGACAGGAGTTCGAGACCAGCTTGGCCAACGTGGTGAAACCCGTTCTCTACTAAAAATACAAAAATTAGCCAGGTGTGGTGGCACACGCCTGTAGTCCCAGCTACACTGGAGGCTGAGGCAGGAGAATTGCTTGAACCCTGGAGGTGGAGGTTGCAGTGAGCCGAGATTGCGCCACTGCACTCCAGCCTGGGCGAAAGAGCTAGGCTCCGTCTCAAAAAAAAACAAAAACAACAACAACAAAAAACATAAAACAACTCACCTATTGTGTTCAAGATACATATGAGATGCTAGGAATTCTACAAGAACAAGACATAAAAGGTTCCTGTCCTTGCAAAGGTTATATTCTAATGTAAGAGAAATAATTCAATAAGCTGGCGAAGAAATAAAATAATTACAAACATTGATATATTCTAGGAAAGAAATAAAGAAGGTGTTAAACAAAGAGGATCATCTTAGATCATAAGGTCAGGGAAGTTCTCCTCAAGGGATGGCATTTAAGCTAGAACCTGAGGAATAAAAAGGACCATTAACTGATAGGATCAAAGGAGATCCAAACCAAGGGAGAACAAGCTCACACAAAGTTCCCGAACTTGGCCTGGAAAAAGGGGAATTAGGTGGAGATGAAGCTGCAGACCTCAGCAAGAGCCCCGTACAGTCTCTCTTTATATTCTAACAAAAGAGACCCACAGTAAATCACTCATTATGCTACTAATTAATTAATAGCAGTAGCAGAAAGTGCTCTAAAGGGGAAAGCTGACACCAGAGAAACACTGTAATTTGAAGGCACAGTGAGGAGGCTGAGTCTGGGAAGGAAGTTGAGACAGCCCAGCTAGAGAAGTCGAGTTGGAAACTGGGAGAATGGTATTATAATATCCAAGCCAAAAGAATGTTTTAAGAAGAAAACCATGAATCTAAGCAAAGAGGTGAAGATAATCATGAGATAATGTTCTATGTCTTGGTCAATATGGAGGTTATTCAACTGAGCTAAAATCACCTTAGGGGAGGGCTGGGTCAGAAGTCATATTGTAGATTTATGAGGAGGAAGAGGGCAGTAATAGTAGTAGAGAGTAGATCATCCTTTTAGTTAACTAGATTATGATGACAGTGAGCAATATAGTTGCTTAACTGGAAGCGTATGTGGATTAGAAGAAATTGTATTATTATTATTATTATCTTTTTCTGAGACAGAATCTTGCTCTGTTGCTTAAGTTTGAGTGCAGTGGCACGATCTTGGCTCACTGCAACCTCCGCCTCCCAGGTTGAAACGATTCTCCTGACTCAGCCTCCCGAGTAGCTGGGATTACAGGCACCCACCACCATGCTTGGCTAATTTTTGCATTTTTGGTAGACACGGGGTTTCACCATGTTGGCCAGGATGGTCTTGAACTCCTGACCTTGTGATCCGCCCGCCTCGGCCTCCTAAAGTGCTGGGATTACAGGTGTGAGCCACTGCGCCCAGCCAAAGTTTTATTTTTTTAAGAGAGAAGATCTGGGGGCATATTTATCTGTTAATTATTCCCCAGTTAGAGGGGTGCTGCCGAAATCTGAGGGGAAAAACACAAAGTCCTTTAATAGGCAGAAGGAGATCACATTCAAAGCATCAGATGGACAGATTATTCCTACATATTTTACTTTGGTTTGTTGTTGTTGATGATGATGAACTTTTCTTCCGTTATGTCTTCTGATTGAATTGTGAAGTGAATCTATAAAGTCTCTTGCTACTTTGCTCCGTATGTTAGCATCAATGCCATTAGATATAATAAATAAATGTAAAAAATAAAACCATAAAAATTCTAGATAACACACGTGGAATAATTGTGAAGGAGGTGCGGTCCACCTAACAATGAGACAAAACACAGAAGCCATAAAAGAAAATATCAATAATTTAACTATGTTAAAAAAATCTTCATAGTACAAACCATAACAAAGTTAAAAGTAAATGGCAAAGTAGGAATGATATTTTCAACTCATAATTTCCCTAATATGTGAAACACTCCTATAGGTCAATATGAAAAAGACCAACAATTAAATAGAAAAAAGGGGCAATGTACTACAGTTTGTAGTAAATATCTCTTTTACATATGAACACTTATTCAACCTAATTTATAAAGACAGCAAATTAAAGACATATTGAAAAACCTATCAGATTGGGAAGGGTCAGACTGTGTAATAACATTGTGTTGGTGAGGCTGTAGAAAGTAGATGCTAGCTTATGGAAGTATAAAGTAGCAATGAATCTATGGACAGTATTTGGGTAGTATCTATCAAAATTAAAACGGAATGTATTCTTTGACCTAGGAATTCTACTTCTAAAAACTTATCCTCAGTTATACATATTCCATCTATGTGAAATGACATATGTTCAGACATATTAATTAAGGCATTTTTAACAACAATACATTAGAAACATCCCAGATGACAATCAATAGGAGATTGGTTAAATGACAGCCATTAGTGGAATGAATACTATTCAGTCACAGAAATAAATGAGGAATCTATGGCCATACCACTCTGAATGCACTCAATCTTATCTGATCTCAGAAGCTAAGCGGGGTCAGGCCTGGTTACTACTTGTTATGGGAGACCACCTGGTGGTAGTGGGTGTTGTAGGCTTTAAAAACATTAAAAAAAAGAAAAAAAAAGAAAAGAAAGAAATGAGGAGACTCCTTATGGCTTGCTAAGCATTGATTTCATACATATATACACATTTTTTTTTTTTTTTGAGACAGAGTCTTGCTCTGTTGCCCAGGCTGGAGTGCAGTGGTGCAATCTAGGCTCACTGCAACCTCCGCCTCCTGGGTTCACGCCATTCTCCTGCCTCAGCCTCCCGAGTAGCTGGGACTACAGGCGCCTGCCACCATGCCCGGCTAATTTTTTGTATTTTTAGTAGAGACGGGGTTTCACTTTGTCAGCCAGGATGGTCTCAATCTCCTGACCTCATGATCCGCCTGCCTTGGCCTCCTAAAGTACTGGGATTACAGGCGAGAGCCACCACGCCCGGCCTCCAAAATATACTTCTTAATGCAAAAAGCAAGTACCATTATGTGTAAAATATACGTATCACTTGAATATGCACGAAATATCTCTAGAAAGATATACAAGAAACTGATAATATTGGTTGTCTCTAGGGAAGAGAACTGTCTAGGGGACAGGGGTATAAAAACACTTTCTGCTTTTTTATACCTTTTGAATTTTAAAACATGTAAATATGTTGTTAATTAAAAAAATAAATTCTAAATGCAGTTATGGGGCACATTAAGATTATAAATAATTCACAGCTTTTAAAAAGAAATATTTTCCAAGAATAATGCTTCAAAGAGTCAATCACATGCAAAATATATAATGGTAAATACTTCCCACCAGATTTAAGTTATTATAAAACATTCCCTGAGTAAAACCACTGACAAAGTAATACAAAAGTAACTTAACTTTGACCCTAGTGCCATGGTAATGTCTAACAGACACTGTCAGGTTGGTGACAGGTTCTGGTATTATATTTAGGAAGAGAGTATTAGTAAGCAAGAATTCTGATTTGAAATAAACAGGTGAGAGGAAAATTAGATAAACTGTATTAGATCTCTTCAAGAACACTATGGAAATATAATAATTTATATCCACAAATGAGATACTTCCCATCTACAGATATCAAAAACTTGATAAATGCTACTATCCTATACAACTGACAAAACCTGGAAGAGGAAACAGAAAGTAATCCTTTGGTTATAGGAACATAAAAAATGTACTGTGTATCAGGCCCTGTATTCTGTCACTTAGTGCCACTATTTTAGAGTCAGGTTTCCTGACAGTTCATCACATTTCCCTAAAAAAAGAGTAGGACTGTACCTTCAACATTCTTAACCTTCTCTTGAATGTCATTTCTTCATCTATTAATCAAGATTTATCTGAACTCTTACTGAGCCTCACTTATTCATTCCCTTAGGGAAGACTATATATCTATGTGTGTATATATATATATATATATATATACACATATATATGTGTGTGTGTATTAAAAATCCCATATATACACACATATATACATATATGTGTGTGTGTATATAGTATATACATATATATATATATATAGTTGGAATATATGAAGGGTGACATTACTAGTTATTCTTCCCACATGAGGGATGAGCAAGGATGCCCTGTGTTGCTCTTCCATCAAGGCAGCTGGGCATAATACAGGAGCTGCTTCCCAAATCTCTTCCCCTCCAGTCTCGATATCTTCCAGATCAAATCCAGGATATCAAACACTCAGTTCCTAAGGGACCAGTGTCTCTCTTCCATTTTCGCCATGTGAAATGAAGAGAAACAAAATGTGTGGGTATATACTACATAGAGTCTCATCTCCAGACACTTTCAAACTCTCTGCTATTGGGGTTTTTCATATAATTAAATTTTATAGAGTCCTTAAAAAGTATACTTAAAAGTTTTCCATAATGAATCTAAATTATTTTTCATTCTTGTTCCATTTCTCATTTCTTTTTTACTCTCCACCTCCTCACCTACCACCATACCCCACTTAATCCCTCTCTCACTCTCTTAACTTTTATCTACATGTCTTTACCCATGAAGGCAGCATTATTTGTTCACATTAAGACCATATGGTAGCCATTGTTATCATTATGTTAGACTAAAATCTCTAAGGATGCAAATTTCATGATGTTGTTATTACCAAGGTGCTGTCAGTATATGTTTTCTTTTGGGAAGAAGAAAAAAGGAATTGCAATTATAGCGAAATGCCAGTCAAAATTGGATGGGATGGAGATGCATAGAAAAAAAAGAAAACTTCCTGTAGTTATTTTAAGCTATGAAAATCTATTCAAAATGGAGCTAGGTCCTATGAATTTAGCTATAACTATATTCTTCTATAGTTGTTTTTCCCTAAGCTTTATGAGGAAGCATCATGTCACTGCTGCATAACCTGTGCTTAGTGTGGTATTTGACACAAAATACATACTCAAAAAATATTTTTGAAGAATAAATTAATGAAGAAATGTTATGTGGAATGTGGTGATTAGAAAATAAGAAAATACTGTTGAGATGCTTCTGAGAGCAATAAAATTATAATGCTTTCCCTACAGCTTTTTCAACATACCAGCCCTTTAAATACTAAAGTGAAAATGAATAGAGTTGAAATTAGAGTAAAATTTTTAAAAGTGTTCACATAAGTGGCTCAGTAGAAATCCGTATTTACAAATCAGAAGAAAAATCAGAACAAATTTCACACATTCCCAATAAGGCAAATGAGTTTACATATGCATTTCTTTTGGCATATTCATAAGGAAGCATTATAGAACAAGATACCACCACTAGCTTTTTGATTACTCCTGAATAACTTACTATAGATACGCAAAGATATGGGTGAAATATTTCTTATGTCTTAAACACAGAATTTCACATGTTTTATCTCAAATTATTTCCCTTCACAGAAACCTCAACATCGAAATAGGGATAATAGTATAAGAATGAAAAAAGAACTCTTAGGGCCAGGCTGATGGCTCATGCTTGTAATGGCAGGAGGATCGCTTGAGCCCAGGAGTTTGAGACCACCCTGGGCAATATGGGGAAACTCCCATCTCTATCAAAAACAAACAAACAAACAAAAAAAAAACAAAATAGCCAGACATGGTGGCATATGTCTGTGATCCCAGATATTTGGGAGGCTGAGGTGAGAGGGCTGTGCCACTGCACTCCAGCCTGAGTCACAGAACGAGACTCTACCTCAAAAACAAAAAAAACACAAATTGAAAAAACCTCTTAGGAGTTACTGGGCATCTTTCATCTTCAATGAACCTGGTATTCAATAAGGTTTACTGACTACATATATAACATAGTTAATTGTAGAAAAAGTTTACAAAAGTAAACTTCCTTTACGAATGATTTCAATTAAGAATATATATACATGTATGTACAATGTTAACATTAAAATATTAAAATATATTTTAAAATTCACTTACGATTCTATTACCTTCACTCCCATCAAGAACTGATGCATTTTCTGCATTTTAAATACCAATTTTTAACATAGAACTTATTTGTTTAAAAAGTAATGTAAATTTATTAAAGTTAATATGAAAAATACCAAAACAGAATTTTTTGAAATCAGTTTTACCATTCAAAGCTCATTTTGTAGATACAGACAGTAATATGCAAGAATTTCAGTTGCAATGGTGTAGCTAAATAATCTAAGTCTCCCAACAACACAGTTCAAATTTTAGTTACCATAGCATGTTAACTATGAATAATTGAATAAAGTATAAACTTCACTGCTAGATCTTTAGTCCATAAATCACTACATACTCAACAGATATGCATCATGATCAATAACCAATCATGCCACTTCTTTCAAAGTTTTTGGTGACTGATCACTGAGTAACTGTTAGTTCATGCACAGACAGCAAGTAATATAGTTGTGTTGTCTCCTTGTCTCCAAGTGATAAACCTATGTGACATTTTACGAAACGGAGAATCAAAAGAGGAAATTGGCCAACCATGATGAAAATGCAGCAAAGAAACAAAAAGTGATAATGCTGAATGTGAAATTCAAATAGAAGGTAAATGAAGCTATAGAATAAAGAGCTGACCATGGGAATGTTGACACTGCCACCGTTGAAAAGACTACATACACAACTAGAGGAATTTAGTGAAGGTGAACTTAATGACATAAATGAGGAAAGTGATCGTGACAAAAAGACAAAGATGCACCAGTGGAACTGACACTGGCAAAAAGGTTCACATTAAAGAAATTTTCAGAGACATTCCATAAAATTGAAGTCTCAAAGAGAAAATGTTGGAAGCTGATCCAAAGTTAGAAAGGAGTGTGATAAGTCACCAAGACATAGAAAAGACATTCTATATCGAAGAAGACGACAATCACTGTTCAAGCTATGCTCGAAAAGAATTGTACAAAGAAATAAAACTTTCACTCCTTAAAATTTCAAATGCTTTACAATATAGTACACTACATTCATGTTGATTTTACTATTTTCTCATTTCTTTATACATTTATAATTGATGGTAGGAGTTTTTTAAATGTTTTCACAAATATATTAAGCATGGAACGATCATTACTTTTCCCATTGCTCATTAAGATTCTTTGCACAATTTTAACTTGCACAGTTCTTTTTATAGTGTCATACTACTGTGCAAAACAGGGACTGCCTATATATATAAAGGTTTCTTCCTTTTTTTTTTTTTTGAGACAGAGTCCCACTCTGTCATCCAGGCTGGAGTGCAGTGGCGCAATCTCAGCTCACTGTAACCTCCGACTCCTGGGTTCAAGTGATTCTCTTGCTTCAACCTCTCAAGCAGTTGGGATTACAGATGCCCGCCACCATACCCAGCTAATTTTTTTGTATTTTTTTTTCTTTTTTTTTAGTAGAGATGGGGTTTCGTCATGTTGCTCAGGCTGGTCTCGGAACCCTGACCTCAGGTGATCCGACCACCTTGGCCTCCCAAAGTGCTGGGATTACAGGTGTGAACCACCGCACCTGGCTGAAGGTTTCTTTTTAAAAATATGGTTGTGATTAAATTGAACTTCTGCATCTGGTAGTGAATTTTGCCAGCATGACTCTTTTTCAAATTTATTTTATCCAGTTACAGGGTTATTAATGTAATAAAACACCTTTTGTTGTTGTTGTTTTTATGTTTCATACAGATGCTCTTGCAAAAGGAGGCACAAATTCTTCCATATTTTTGCAAGTTTATTACTTTGGTCCGTGGTGAGTGGCTCACTCAGGTGAAGTGTCCCCTAGAATGGTGTTTCTCAATGATCCAAGCCTTTATATAATACTCTCCCTGAGAGTAAGTAGAACCTGTGACTTGCTTCTAGCTAATAGAATATAGCAAAGGTGGTGAGATGTTACTTCCTTAATTAGGTTTTGTTATATAGCTCAGGTGATGAGATGTGACTACTGTGATCACCTTTTATTATACAAGACTCCATTTTAGCAGACTTTATCCTTCTTCTGCTGGCCTTGAAGAAGTAAGCTGTCATGCTGTGAACTGCCTATGAAGATGGTAGCCTTTAGAAACCAAGACCTCAATCATATTAGCTATAAAAAAAATTCTGCAGACAACTTGAATGAGCTTGGAAGCAGATTCTTCTCCTGAAAAACTTCCAGGTGAGAACACAACACAGGCAACACCAATTGCAGCCTTGTGAGATCCTGAGAACAGGACCTAGATGATCCACGCCAGATTCCTAACCCACAGAAACTGCAAAATAATAAATATGTATTGTTTTAAGTTGCTAAATTTGTGGGACCTGGTAATATAGCACTGGAAAACCAATACACCAGTCATAAAATTTTTGATTCATAGACTTGTTCCTTCAAAACTGTGTAGATATGGCCCAAGCCATAATGCATGAAGTATTAGGGTTAACAACTGTAATACTAAATATTTGGCATTAAAAAGGGAAACAAAATCTGAAATCAGTGAATTTTGCCCACCTGATTTGTAGGAAACCTCCTTCCCCCACCTGTATAATTGATAAAAAACTGTAAAATTATAAGAAATTAGCCAGGAAGTATCAAGATATAATCTCCCTCTCTTTCCCTTTCTACATATCTTTATTTTCTTTTATTCATTAGTTTTCAAAAATATTTCTTAGAGTTTATGTTAGGTTACCATTTCTACATGAAGTGTTTTGATTTCTTCCCAAACATTTGATCAAAAAATGTCTGTATTCAGGAACTCCCATTATGTTTAGGTTTGAACTCCATTCTCTCTCTATTATTATTTCATATTTTGAAGCCTCTGTGCATTTTCTTTGGCTTGTGGGAGAATACAAATTTCTCCCCTCTATTAGGGAGTTGACTTAGCTTTTAACTATTATATCTCCAAAGCAAAATTTAATTCTAATATTATATTTTAATGTCTCTGCAATCCTTATTTTATCACATTTTTATCTCACTCTTCAAACTTATATCATTTTCTTCTCATCTCAGCCCATTCTGATCTTGTAGGTCTCTTTCTGTTTTATAAATCTCGTGTTTTCTTGAATCCTATTGAAGATGTCAAGCAATTTTCTATTTCTTCTCTTTTGGATGATATAGTACAGTGCTCTTTGAATGTATTCTTCCCCTCAGTTGATAGAAAGGACTATTTTTCTTTTGTTCTACATTTTTCATCTTCTTCTTAAGTAGTTATATATCTAGCCTTGCACTTCCCAACAGACAGGTTTGGTGGCTTACAGTTTACTAGAGTCTCCTCTAGGATAAGACTGAATTTTCTCAGTTCTGCATCTGTGGCTTTATAAAATAAACAGATACTAGCCCAGTTATAAGATGGCTTTCATCTAGTGTAGCTCTGCTGGATCAAGGAGAATCCCTATTCTCCTCCTTTCTGACATATTCACATAACAATATGGCACAGATGTTAGAAGGGTAGGCTCTAGAATCAGTGGAGCTGTATGAATATACCAAGCGTCACTAGCAATGCTAAAGTGGCCAAGTCATTTAACTCTCCACTTCAGATTTCTTGTAAATCAAATGGGGCAACAGTACAAAAAAACTCATTAATTGCGAGCGTTAAATGAGATAATGCACATGAAAGGCTTAGCACAGCAGTTAACTTTGTAAGCACTCATATATTAGCCTTCCTCTAATTTGATTGTTATTATAATACAGAAAACCAAACCCCTCTAGGTATACTGTTCCCAAGATTCTGTTCACTAGCACCTCTATGGCTTTATTTGTAAGAATGTTCTTTCCAGAATACAAAACATTATGTTACCATAGGCTTCCCCTCTACAATATCATGCTCATTTCCCCAATCAGGTTGCTGTTTCTGACATTATGCATAAAGAAAGAATGAGGAGAGGGCAAAAGGAATAGAAACTCAAGTGGCTTAAAAAACTAGTCATATACAGTTAATAAAATAATTTTCTCATTGTGACATATCTCATGTTGCAGAAGACGACGACAGTGGCATAACAGTAGCTCAGGTGGGCCTCCAATTTCACTAAATGTTTAGAGTTTTTGTAGGTTTTGAGGACTGCAAATTTCTTAAAAATTCTAGGTCTAGTTTGACTGTGAGTTGGCTTTGGCTAACTTATCTACTGGCCCTTGAAGCACATGTACCTACCTTCTCTGATTTTCAGATTTGAAAACAAAACTGCCAGTTATAGACATACAAATAACTACACATCCCTGAAACTCAGTGCTTGATTCTGAATCTGCGAAACGGTTTCTTTTACTGTAGATCCTGTCTCCTTGAATGCACCATTATCCTCCCAGTCAGCCAAACATAATAAGCCAAGGTAATTTTTATTCTTTCTTCTACCTCAATTCTATTTTCAATCAGTCAGTAACTACTGCCCAATCATTTCTATAATGCCTCTTCAGTCCAACTCCTTCTTGGTCATTTATAATCCCTCAAGTTCTAATTCCATACCTGGCCATTTTTCATTTGGACTATTGTTACAGTCTCTGAAGAGGTCTCCAGGCTTCTAATGTCTTGCTTCTCCAATCAGTACTACTCGTTGTTGCCAGAATTATCTTCCCAAAATACAAATCTCTTTAGGGCACTACCCTTGTCAAATACTAAAAAGCTCTCTCAATCCTAAAGAAGATAGTTTATTTTTCCTTACTTGAAATTTAAAGTCTGTCACCACCTAACCCTAACTCCTTTCCAGGTCCAAGTCCCCACAACATGCTTCAGTGCCAGTGCCACCCTCAGAGCACATTTAGAACACATGCTTTCCACCAGGTTAGTTTTTTAATCTCTCTCTATTGGAGCACAATATGTTGGCAAACACCTCGATCTACCCAAATCTTATCTTCTGAGGCTCGGCACAGTGCCCACCTCTATGCAATGATCCACAGGGCACTTGGATTAGCAATAAATTATTTCACTTCTATCCCCTTACTTTAATTTTCCCCTTCTATTACATTTATCTCATTTTGTCTTTTATTATTATTGTTTACACATAAACCAGACTAGAGAAATGAAGTACTTTATTTAGTCTGATCTTCTACAATCTGGCAAAATGCTTTTGCACATAGTAGCGGTTCAAAAAATATTCCTTGAAGTTATTAGGGTTAACAACTATAATATGTGAATACTGTTTTATGATAATCATTATTATTAAAATATGCACAAAAATGCTCATATTTCATATAGAAATGAAAATGAGTAAGATTCTGTTATAATTTCTACTTTTGGCATGCTCCAGTATTTTGGGGTCGTTTAATCTGCTGTGAAAATGTAATGGCAAGAAAAAAATATGTAAATGTGAGTTTCCAGGGCACAGACTTCCATCCTGCATTGTAATTACACTTAATTTGACTCTGAGTTCTTGACAAGTACAACTTTGAGTTAAACCATACTGTGGGTTTGTTAATACTATTTGTATAGCATTTACAAATTTACAAAATGTTTTCACATTTCTAATGTCATTATGTCATTTGTGAAACAGTATACTTTTTACTGCCCATTTCTTATGGGCTCAGAAAGATCAAGATATGTGACAGAATAGTAAGAGGTAGAACTGGGACTGGAACTGAATTTTAAATTATTATTATTCCAAATCCAAGGTCTGGGTCACTATGCTTACTACAGTTTCATTTTGTTAAATCTTCATTATGTCTACAAGCCCCATTGTCTGCATATCAAGGTTTATGGAAGCCTGTAGTAGAGGCCTAAGCAAGCTTGGATGCTTAATGGGGTGACCACAGAATTTACCCAGACTCATCTGAGAGCAAATAGAGGCATTATAAATAATTACCAGATGAGGGAGATGTAAACCAGGACTGACCTAGGCAAACCAGAATGTTTGATATCTCTACCAGCCTTAAAAATGAAGAAAACCATATTTATTCCTCTGCAAGACCAAAGTATAGAAAGTTATTTATAAATTTTCTATTTTGAAATATTTATTAGTTTCTATTAGAAAAATTGTAAAAATATTTGAACGCAAGCTTTCAGTAGAAAACCTGTCCCTCCATCCAAAACAACCATAGATTGACATAACATATGAGAGACTATTGGGAGAACAACAAATATCTTTCTTAGGCATTGTTATACACTGAATGTTTACATCCACACAAAAATTTGTATTTTGAAATCTTAACCTCCAGTGTGATGATATTAACACCTGGGGCCTGTAGCAGGTAATTAGGTTATGAGAGTGAAGGGTTTATGAATGGGATTAGTGTCCTTATAAAAAAGGCTCCACAGAGTTCTCCAGTTCTCTTTTTGCCAGGTGTGGATTCACTAAGCTTACCATCTGCAAACCAGGAAGTAGATCCTCACCAGCCACTGGATCTGCCAGCACCTTGATCCTGGACCTCCCAGCCTCCAGAACTGAGAGGTGTCTGTTGTTTAAGCTACTCACTTTATGGTAATTTGTTAAGGCAGCCCAGACAAGCATATTCAATCCTGTACTTAACATTGCAAATAGTCATATAGTTGAAATAAGGCAACATATTGAAAGCATCCTTGAATCTCTGGCATATCTAAAGTTTCTCTCTCCATGTTTTACAGATTCATTTAATTATTTTTTCTAATTAAGAACTCTTAAAATACCATGCTGTGAAGCTAAAGGCTATAGCCTGATTTACAACAAATATCAATAAATAATTTCGTTTTTTAAGGCTATTTGAAGGGATTTTGCTTTCAAAACTTTAAGTTCAGCCTTACTTTTCCTTGGTAAAATTTAATCACTTGTAATAATCGAAATTTCTGTAAGCAAAATTAGGCTTCTATTATAAAATATACCAGCCACAGGGCAATCATTCTTATTGAAAAATCACTGAAATTCTAATTGTTTAAGAAAAATTCTAACTTGTTAGTTTATGTAACACACTGACATTTATCTGTTAATTCAAAATGATAAAACATCTTCAAGGAACTTTGCAACACCTCCAGCTCAGTCAATATGTAAAACATTCTTCCAATGAGAAATCAGGTAGTTCAAAACTCTGCCACAAATTAATTGGTCATTAGGCCAACAAACATTTACGGATGGCAGAAATGCCATGCATAAAAGGTCAGGAATAGTTTCATCCTGAGGAAGCAAATCAGGTTTTCATGAATTCCCTTAATTCCAGTTTGGGAAAGTAATTTAATACCCAAATAAGCACGGCTGTAAGATTTTAATGTAAGTAAAGTACTCTGAGAACAGTCTGTAATGCTCAACATTGAAAGGGTATCTTTCTTTGGTTTTATGATAGTGGGTAAAGTTTTGATATTAATGAACACAACTTTGATGTCTTTGCACCTGAGCCTCAACTTTGAGGACCTCATATTATACCAGTTGTTCTTTGGCATTGACTAGGCACCACTAGAAAAACTGGCATCATGGTGGACTATGATGTTCCATAAGAAAAAACTTCCAAATAGCCATCATTTTGCTGCACATACTGGCCCACAAATTAATGCCACAGTGACACCAGGATATGACTGTCTTGTACTCAAGTTGTCGACATAACGTTTTTATGTTATTTTTAGGACTATTTCAAGGCTGTAAAAGTAACTCTGAAATAATTTCATAATGTCTACAGTATTACAATTGCATAGTTTTCTATTTTTGCTAAAGAATATTAGTATTTTACTGACCCATACTTTAGACCAATTCCTACATTCCTTGGATTTTAATACAATGGTCTTTAATACAGGATGATTAAAATAGGTAAAATAAATGCAAATAAGTATTTTTCTTTTCCATTATTGATATGCGTAGCTCATGAAGGATTCACATAAGCACGGAAAATATACTGAAATATTATTAAGATTTTGTTGTTTCCATATTGAAAATAGCAACCTGATCGACAGGATTTAAGGAGGCTTTGGGGGTGAAATGTAGGTTTTTCACGGAATACAGATAAAATATTATATTAATATATTATTATTTGTATAATAAACCACAGAAAACTGTAGCAAATATTCCTTCCTTGTGACTAAATTCAAAGTAATCATAGGAATCTTTCAGGTGCTCTTAAAAGTCATGAGTAAAAATGTTACTTAAAAGATACCTATAGCTATATATTAATACTTAAATATAAGCCCACTTATAAGCTGCTTACAAGAGCTACAAGTTAAATATAAAGACACAGAAAGGCTAAGACTAAAAAGGTAGTAATAAATATAACTTGGAAGCAGTAAGCAAAAGATAGCTGGTGTAGCTATCCTAAGAGCAAAACAGAAAGATATTAAGATAAAAAATTATTAGAATTAAGGACATTTCAGAATGATAAAAATTGCATATTACCAGACAAATATAACAATTCTAAATATGCTTTCTCTTAATAAAATGACTTTAAAATACATAAAGGAAAAAATGACATAACTGAAAGGAAAAACAAACATACATTCAAAGTAGGGGATTTTATAATCTCACTCTCAGTAACTCAAGAAAAGCAGATATACATTCCATAAAATTACAGAAGTTGTGAACAACACAATTAATACATGATCTAATTGTTACACACACATATATCCCTATGAATATATAGATCTTTACATTATATATATAAAGTGATGTACAAAATGATGGCAAATATATATATTTTTTCTAGTGTATATGGAACTTTATCAAAATAAACCATATTCTTGGCTATAAAACAAATTTCAACAAATTTCAAAGGCTTGAAATCACTGATGTTTTTGACCCCTATGAAGTTATAACTTAAGAGATCTTAAAATATTTGAAATAAAATGATGAACTTCTAAGTAATCTATGCATTAAAAGTAATAATTGAAATTAAAATATATTTTAAACTGAGCAATTATAAAACTACAATATATCAAGTTGTAGGATAAAGCTAATGCATGTTAAAGGGAAATTTATAGTCTTAAATGCACACATTAGACATAAAGAAAGGCTGAAAATTTGATGATCTGAATCTACCATAATAGGTTTAAAAAGGAACAGTAAATGAAAACCAAAGAAGTAGAAGGAAAGAAATAACGTTAAGAATAGAAATTAATGAAATTTAAAAACTTTCAATCTGGATCACAGACATAATGTAAAGCATAAAACTATAAAACTTCTAAAATTAACATACGAGAAAATCTAGACGACCTTGAGTTTAACAATGAATTTTTAGATACTACACCAAAAGATTGATCCATTTAAAAAATTAATTTTTGTTCAGTAAGATGAAATTTCTATTCTGCAGAACACAGTTAAGACAATGAGAAGAGTCCAAGCATGGTGGCTCATGCCTGTAACCCCAGCACTTTGGGAGGCCGAGGTGGGAGGATCACCTGAGGCCAGGAGTTCAAGACCAGCCTAGCCAACATGGTGAAACCCTGTTTCTACTAAAAATACAAAATTTAGCTGGGAGTGCTGGTGCACATTTTTGTAATCCTAGCTACTTGGGAGACTAAAGCACTAGAATCATTTGAACCTGGTAGGCAGAGGCTGAAGTGAGCTGAGATCATGCCACTGCACTCCAGCCTGGGGGACAGAATAAGACTCTGTTTCAAAAAATTAAAAAAAAAAAAGATACTGACAAGACAAGCCACAGACTGGGAGAAAACATTTTCAAAACACATATCTGATAAAGACTTATATCTACAATATACAAAGAACTCTTATAATTCAACAATAAGAAAATAACAACCCAATTAAAACTGGGCAAAAGATCTGAACAGACACCACACCGAAGAAGATACACAGATGAAAAATAAGCATATGAAAATATGTTCAATATCTTACGTCAATAAGGAACTGCAAATTAGCAATGAGCTAGCACTTCACACCTATTATAATGGCTAAAATCCAAAACGCTGACATCAAATGCTGACAAGGAGGTGGAACTTTCATTCATGGCTGGTGGGAATGCAACACAATACGTCTACTACAGAAGATAATTTGGCAATTTCTTACAAAGCTAAACATAGTCTTACCATATGATCCAGCAATGTGCTCTCACATATTTATCCAGATGAGTTAAAGACATATCCACACAAAAATCTGCACACAAATGTTTATAGCAGCTTTGTAACTGCCAATATTTGGAAGCAATCAAGATGTCTTTCAATAGGTGAATGGATAAGCAAACTGATACATCCACATAATGGGATTATCATTCAGTGAAAAAAACTGATCTATCATGCCATGAAAAGACATGGAGGAACCTTAAATGCACATTGCCAAGTAAAAGAAGTAAATCTGAAAAGGCTGCATATTGTATGATTCCAACTATAAGACATTCTGGAAAAGGCAAAACTATTGCAATATTAAAAAATCAGTGGTTTCCTGAGGTTGAGCAGAAGAGATGGAAGAATAAGGTATAATACAGGGGATTCTTAGGGCAGCGAAACTAACTGCCTGTAATGGTAGATATATGAATTTATGCTTTTGTCAAAAACTATAGAACTGTGCAAGACCAAGAGTGAATCCAATGTAAACCACGGTCTTTGGTTAATAATAACATATTCATATTACTTCATCCATTGTAATGAATGCACCATACCAGTGCAAGATGCCAGTAACAGGGGAAACTGAGGGTGGGGAGTGAAAGAGGGAGTATACGGGAACTCTCTGTATTTTATGCCTGATTCTTCTGTAAACAAAAAACTGGTCTAAAAACTAAAGTCTATTAATTTTTTTAAAAGTATAGCCATATCTTTTAAATGCAATAGGGAAAAATAAAATGAATGTTTCTTTAAGAAAAAGAATTGACATAATTTTATCAATACTGATCTTATTTAAAAAAAAAAAAAAACAGAAATAACCAGTGTTGGAACTGAGAAAAGGACTGTCACTACAGATACAAGCAAGATGGACTGGTTTGCCTGTTCTTGGACTGTAAAACCAATTGTATAGGCATTAAAATACAAGAACATTACAAAAAAGTTATACTACTTAATTGAATATTTTAGGTGAACTGAACAAGTTCCTAGAAATTCCCTACCAAAAATAGTAGAAAATCCGTATAATCCCAATTCTATTAAATAAATTGATTTAGAAACGTTCCCACAAAGAAATTTACAGCCCAGTTGACTTTACCAGTGAATTCTTCCAAAGTTTAAGAAAGAAGCAATACTGTTCTTCCACAAACTCTTGCAGTTAACTTAACATTTAAAATAAATCAATCTGAGTCACTGTAATAATAAAGGAAAAGACAATGAGGTTATCTCAATACATGCAGAAAAAAACAATTGAAACAATGCAATATTTGTTTAGATGAAAACCCTTGGCAAATTAGAAACAGATGAGAACTTCCTTAATCTGACAGAGTAGCTACAAAAACCTATAGCAAACATCATACTGAATAAAGAAACATAGAAAGCTTCCCCACAAGGTTGGAGATGAGACAAAGATGCCCATTGTCCCCACATCCATTCACCACTCTTACTGGAAGTCCCAGGCAGTACAATAAAGTCGAGGATAAAAAAGTATAGGGATTGGAAAAGAAATAAAAGTATCTTTATTCATGAATAAACCTGGCTGTGTATGTAGAAAATCCTAAGAATCTACAATCTATAAGAATGAATACGGGAATTTTGCAGTGTTGCTTAATCCAAAGTCAACATATAAAAAACAATTGTGCAGAGTAGTAACTGTGTGAGAGAGAGAGATGCTGGTAAATGTTCTATTTTACAATCTGAATGGTGGTTCCATGGGTGTATTCACTTTGTGAAAATCCATAGCTATATACTTCTGGTTAATGTACTTTTTATAGAAATGTTATACTTCACAAAAACTTACTTTTTGTTGTTAATGGGTATGGAGTTTCAGTTTTGCAAGATGAAAAAGTTCTGGAGACTGGTTGCACAACAATGTGAATATATTTAACACTATTGAACTGCACACTTAGAAATCTGTTATGCATTTTACCACAATTAAATTTTTAAAAATTAAAGTTGACTTTAGAAAAGATAAATGTCATTAAGTAATGAATACTAAAGATAGGTGAATCTAAATAACATAGAAAAAAAATCAAAGTGAGAAACCTGCAGCCCACCATTAGAGAAACTTCACCTCCCTCCAGTCTAGGCCGAGCAAAATTATCAGAACATTGATGACAGATGGAACACCATTCTTAGAAATCCCATTCTTCTGTTGTAAGGCAGTATCCATCATAAGATATATCACTAATTTAATAATAGCTTTTTTGTAAGGAAAAAAGCGCCACATTTATCCTCACCTATAGACATATCTAAATATGAAAGTGTATGAGAATTCCAATAGAGAAAATGTGGGATGCATATGAGAATAAAGCAAGATGGATTGGTTTGCCTGTCCTTGGAATATAAAACCAATGACTCAAAGTAGAACTAACAATCCCTTTTTCTTAGAGATCTTGGCCACAGTAGCACTCATAATTATAGCAGAATACAAAAAAAGTCAACATTATAGAAGGCAAAAATTTATTCTGGCATATATTTACTTATATATTGATTAAATAACATGAACATAACTATTTAGTAGGCTAAGTATCAGGGACATAAGAATATGAAGTAGTGTTAGTTCCCGAAAAAGTCAAGGTTTACAAGGACATTTTTGCATTGTATCTGAGATAGAAACTTTCACTGTCCATATTGGCTTGACTAGATGAGATAATTCCTGAGTAGGTGCACAAGTGCACGTTTTCATAAAGAAAAACTGACTATGCTCCTTCAGTGGAGTTGACTGTTGCATGCTTGCTGGTTGAAATAGCTCTACGAGTTTTGTCGTACTTGATGGGAAGCAATATATCTTGCCGAAGAGCCTCCAGTAACCTACAAGGTGCTTTTGTATGCTGGACAGATTTAACCCCTTAGGTACATGGTTTGGGGAATGAATGTAGGCTGGGTTATGGCCCCAATTACCCTGTAACCTGGTGCCCCCGTGTTGGACACAACTTATACAACTCTGTCTAGTCACCCAGCCTGGATGCACATTGGCTTACTGATGAAATGTAGTTGTCATTTTTGCTGGCATTTATGGTGATGCCTGAAAGTCATATCCTTTTGCATAAGATTATCTGTTTGTACTGATACAGCCTAATGAATTGGCAAACAAGTAGAGGTTTCAGAATGGACTAAAACGTATATAACATTGGAATATTACCTCTCCTTCATAGATGACCAATACTTTGTTTGTAAAGAGATTTTTAAATACTTTCAGTGAAATTATATTTGGGACACTTACATAGTTTGCCTTCAAAGAACTGTATAAGTATGAAGAGACTGAGGGCTTCAGGCACAGATATATACTCCTGCCAGAAAGGCACATTAATAAATTATGGTACTTATTCATTTCTAGAGTTAGTAACTCTAACCTTTTATATTTACATATAATAAGCTGACTGCTTTTTAAAAGGTTGCATACAGAGTGTCATCTTAAGTTTGCAGGAATGATTTAAAATATATGATTTATATCATAAAAAATGAGCTTTGAGAAGGGCCCCCAATGTTTTCTTCATACAATACCAAAAGAAAGTTTTTTTGAATTATAATAATTCTGAATTATTTTTGATTAACAAAGAAAATGGTCTTCTACTTTAGTGTCTGTGATTACATTACAGTACAATAAAGAAAAGTCACTAATGGGTATCTCTGAGGTCAGGGCTGAGACTATAGCATTCAAATTTGTTTATCAATGAAGCCAGGACAAGACTGTGCTCCTAGGATATCAAGCTTTGTTATCAGAACAAAATTTCAAGAACCGCCTTAAATACCAGACTACGAATGTCATCCTAATGTATAGTTTCTGAAATAAGTAACACTCTTCCAAATGCCTGGGACACGTATGGAGGGGAGAACTTTATCAGACAAGCTGCCAGTCTTTCATTAATGGCAAGAAGAAAATGGGACATTCAAGATGCTGAAAAGAATTATTACAAATACATGTGCACCTTTGGTCACTGCTTTCTGGTGAAGAAAATATTGTGCATAATAATTTGAGAATGTATTTAACATAAATTATATTTGCATGAATTATGATTATTCATATGGTCAGATACATAATGGCTTGCTTGATAAATGGCTGATCAGTGTTATAATCAGCCCAAGAGGGACCTGCTTCAAAAAACCCTCTCTTGGGGGCACCTGACTTTCTAGATATTTTCCATTTGCCTTTAAGCAGTGAAATGGTGCTGATTTGGGCACCTCAAACAGCTTAATCCCAGCTTTCAATTTGCAATCTGGACATTGCTACTCCAAGCTGGGATGCCTGCACAAATTTGACAATTGCTTGCCATAAACTCCAGATTTCCAAGAAGCACAACCAAGTGGTCAATGAAAAACCACTCCAAGGAAATGGAGCTATTCATAAGGAGATAACATCAAGGAAACCATGATTTCTGTCTTTAATAAAAAGATAAAAATGTGATATTTTAATGAGGAAAAAGAATTGCTAACTGTACTAGCATTTTTAATCACTGTGTTTTGATAATGGGACAAATGCCTCTACCTGAGACTCAGCGTGACATGTTCAGATGTGGGACATGCCTTCAGTATTAAGGAAAAAGAAGTTGAAATATTTCCTTATTATTAGGTAGCTGAATTACGCTGAAACTAGTCATATTATTATTATTTTTTTACTTCATGTCTTGCCTCAATAAGATTCCCAACTCTTACGGCAAACTCCTTCAAACTGACTTCAATTGTCACATTTTGGGGACATTTCCCCCGACTGATGCTCACCCTGAACTGGATATGTGATCCTCTTACAGCTTCTCCTATCAGCCTGTACCCTTCTGTATCATTGATTATGCTCTATCATAATGATTAGGTTGTTGATCCTTACACCTTTTTTGACTCCCCATGTCGTAATCTCTGGGGAATTAGCACTGTGGATTCTTTTCCTACAATGCTAAAGAGAATGCTTGCCCCTCATTTGACATTAAACTAATGGTGAATAAAACGATAAAATCCTTACAAACAACTTACCTCTATTATATACCAACATGAGTATCTACACTGTTTACATTGCAGAATTGGGTAACTATTAACCTCTGCTTTTGCTTTTATCATAAACATCTTTCAGAAAAGGAAATAAATCAGACTGTGAAAAAATAGTAGTTACTTTTTATACCCAATATCATATAATCTTCAGGACTTTTAGGAAGAAAGTTCTGAGACAGATACTATTTTATTGGAGCCTTAGATCTGCGTTCAAGTGAGTGTTTAATACTCTTCTGTTTCTGATAATAAAAATGCTTCATTGGTTCTAGAAAATAGGAAAATTAATGTAGATATGTAGCAGTTAATTATAACATGGGAAGTTAATACAAGAAAGCCTGTAGCAAAAGAGTATTATAATTAAGATAGAGAAATTAAAACAGCATAGGATTTTCTACCTTTCTCTTCATTACTAGGCAGGAATGACCAATTAGGTCATGTACGATATAATCAATTTGATAAATCATAAGGGTGCCTTTTCCTTATTAAGAATGTTTCCTCAAAGTATAAGTTCATTATGTTATAAATAACATGCACTTGCTTCTTGCACAGATAAACAGAGTCTTAAAGGGTGAAGTACGAGGTTTGAAATCACTGTTGTTAATTAAAGGTATATGACTTACAGTGTCTGCCTCTACTTGGTTCTGACTCTTTCTTTTTCCACAAGCAGTTTACAGCCCTGAGAACATACCTTTATCTAGTGAATATTAAAAAATATATATTCAGATAGCTACATTGAAGACTTAATTCTATCTACTGGCATTTAAAAACTAAGTAAAATCTCAGTTCAATCTCTGATGTTTTAATAGCAGTTGTGCCCAAATAGGAGGTGTCAGCAATATAGTGTATTTCAACATAATCATATTCTTATGAACACAGGCTTTGCTTAAATATCTGCCACCTTTCAGAAGCTTCCAATGAAACACTAAAAACCAAGTTTTGCTCCCAAATGCTTGTGTTTTAGTCAAATGAATAGAATTGGTTCTCACACACTATTTTTTTGTTGTTTTTGCAAACTTCATTTTTATTTAGCTTATGTACATATCATGTAACAGTGAAAAAGCTCCAAAGTGAGACGACTCCACACAGTCAGTATACTTCCCTGCTCAACAATATAATCAGTCGGCTCTCTGTTTGCTAAGCTTGGCTGAAACAAAGCACTGATTGGGCAGCTGTGAAAACGTATAATACCACTAATTATGACTGACAGCAAAATTAAGTGGAAGATGTGGGTGAGGGTGAGGTGGGTAGCCCAATGCAGATTACTCACCTAAATAGAACCTCTCATTAGCCCAACAGGACATTGAGCAAATTTAATAGGTGAACTTGGGATTTTTTTCCTTAAAAAGAGTTTACATTCTCTATACTTCATTGTATGAAGGAATTATGTAGAAATTATTTAAGTATCATAATCAAATGGATTATTAGAGGATGAGTTAATATATATGGTTAAAACAGGCCACATTTTGATATGTAACAATAAACCAACTGTTATTTTTTGTTTTTTGAAATGTATGCATATTTGTACTTTTTTGGCTTTCTGAAAGACATCTATTTTATAAAACAGGTCCTTGTAACTTCATTCAATAGCAATGCTTCCAAAATAGACATGGAAACTTCCTTAGGTAAACTTAGGTAAAGATCTTTCTAATATTTGAAGACTTGACCTGCCAATATTTAATGGTTCAATCAACTAATAAATATTTATTTAGTGTCTATACTTTTTTAGCATCATATATATAAAATGAAGCAAAGAACTTATTTGCAATATAAACTGCTTTATTCAACCTAGTACATTTGACTGTTACGTTCTTATAAAATTTCTGGTAATTAAATATGGTGCCATAGTATGTAACAGTGTTTCACAGAGATGTGTTATAGAAAGCCAGACACACTGCAAAAAGGAGATCTGGGGCCAGAGAAATTTGGGAAATACATTATGTGTGAAGATTTAAAATGCATATCACCATTAGCTTATATAGAGACATACAAATAGTCTAAAAACATGAAAAACTATTTATCTTCTTTAATAATCAAGAAAATGCAAATTAAAATAATGATTTTTTTCACTGATCATGTAAGTGTTGACAGAAAAAGAAGACAATCTTCAGTGTTGACAAGGTAGTAGGGAAATGAAAATGCCCACACATAGAATGGACAAGCGTGGCTGGTTGTTTTGTAAATTGGTACAGCTTTCTGGCTGAAAGGATACGTCAAAAATATGTTCACATTTGAACCAGCAATTATTTACACACACACAGACTCTCTCTCTCTAAGTCTGAATTTTTTTTCTGGGCTATATTATAACTATATGGTGGAATAGAGTGATTTTTTTTCTTTTTGCTTATCTATACTTTCTACTTATTCAAAACCAAAGTTTTAAAAAGAGACATAAAAATTTCTTGAAAAAAAGTCTGAAGTTACTTAATCTAAAACCACAGAGTAAACTTTCAAATCCTTCTTTTTTAAAAAAACAACTGAAAGAAACCAAAACAGAAACTATTCAATCCTATGATTTTTTAGCAGTCAATACCTTGAACCTCATAAAATTTATTGATATAGAAGCCAAGGAACTGTGTGAATACAGGTACTGAAAACCAAGTGAACAAAACTAAAGACAATATAAACAAAGAATAGTTCAGACGACTCTCAAATGTTTTATTATTCGACTCACAAAGCCAAATTTGGTGCTTCAATTTGTTGCAATGAAGGAGAGTGCTAACTCATTATCTGAAGAAACCACTTGAGGTAAATGGACATTCACAGAAACATCAAGCTGATGTAAAAAGATGCCAATTTTCAACATAATAGAATGCTGAATTATTTCATCTTCTTAGATATATTACTTGAATTTTATTATTGTAATACTCATTGTTCTAAAACAATATATCCTTAAATGTAGAATCCTTATTAGTCCAAAGGTACAGTTAAAAATAGTTACACACTATTACCACTATTTGAAAGTAAATCTAGAGAAGAAAGGCTAATCAAGAAGGGGGGGGCAATATTTACAGATTTGGATTAAAATAGATCTGTAAAGAAAATAGAACATGATAGGTTCAATAGAAATGGGCAGTATTGCTATCCCATGAAAGGCAAAGAGGAGATATAAATTAAGAGTAGCCATTTGTATCTGCTTTTAAAAGTCTACCGAAATAAAAAAAAAATATGCTCATTGGAACTCTTGCTATGGGAAGCATTTTCATTTAAAACCAATTTAAGGGACACAACAGACTACTCTAGTGACCTAATAGCATATGGGGAGAACTCAAAATAATAAAGTAAAAATAAAAGACTGATAAGAATACTACATAGGAATATTATTTTTGGAATTACATAAATAGGGAATGTCTTGAAATAATTTATCCACCAATAGTGCCACAAAAATAGAAGTGCTATTTCATGTAATCATAATTTAAATTTGAAAAGCATTTTTAATGTAGAGAAATGTTTTATTACCTAGATTATTATCTGATCCAAATCTCACAGAAACTCTCTATATGTGTATATCTGTATTTAAGAAATACTACAATAGTGTGTCAGGTATTTCTGTTTTCTC
Organism: Pongo pygmaeus; assembly: GCF_028885625.2. NCBI lineage: Eukaryota > Metazoa > Chordata > Mammalia > Primates > Hominidae > Pongo > Pongo pygmaeus. Next base: position 113,266,318 of record NC_072379.2, on the reverse strand, counting down.
ACTATGTGATCCAATACAGTAGCCACTAGCCACACATGGCTTTTTAAGTTTAAATAACTTCAAATGAAATGAAAGTGAACATTAAGTTCCTCAGTCACACTAGCCATATTTAAGTGCTCAATAGCCACATATGGCTAGTGGTTCCTCTGTTGGACACTACAGATATAGAATATACTCATCATTGTAGAACATTCTATGGACAAGGCTACACAGAATCTTGGGAGAGAACACTCAACTTCCTATGCAGCTTGTAGGCTGTGGAAAAAATCCTTATCAGCAAACAAGGTGTAACCCTGTACATAGCTTCTATGGTCATGGTCTACAGTGTGGTGAATCAGACTGGAAATGGTTACCCCCATTTTATAGACTAAGATTTATGTTCAGAGAAAGAAAATGCCTTCCCTGAGGTCATACACATAGCACATGACAGACCCATAAGCAGAATCTGAGTCTGAGATCTCTGGTAGTCAGAGATCACACTCTTGGAAAAAAACGGAAGCTATATAGCTTCCATCTGACATACAACTGAACATAATTCACTATAAGTTAGTTCAATATAAAAAGTATTATAATTTTTCTCAACCTTTCTTTCTGTAATTATGTCACTAAAAACTATAGCCTGCCACTAACTTAATCTTATTTAAACTGGATACAAACAATCTCCAAAAATATTTTGTACTGAATTTTAGACAGATGATCAAGGATAACTAGATTGATCAATACAGTTACTGTGTTACAGTAAAAGAGTAAAAATTCAGTAAACCAATCATTAAAAAGTTTACTTAATGAGTTAGATAACTTGGGTGAATGTGTTATAATGGTCAAGGTAATCGGTGTCCAATGCCCAGCATATACACAGTAAACATTTATTCAGAGTTTGATGGACTTTAACTTACTCTATTGTAATCAGGAAAATAGTAGACATAAAGCAATATTTTAAGGATATCTTTGGCATATATGGAAAGAAAATGATTACTGGACTGGTTTGAGCATAAAAAGCACTTTGAGAAATGGCACTCTGTTAATTGTAAACAATTTTGGAAGAATAAGAGTTTTGAATTTACTTTAAAGTTGCTTTTGTCAGTGAGATTCCTGAGTCTGACTTCCCTAGAAAAAGTACATAGTATAATCATATTATCCTTTATTAAAAACAAAATAATTGTACCTGAATTAAAATAGATTGTCTGATTTTTCCCCTCTTTGTCCAGATGATCATATTCTGCAAGGCCAAGAAGAGACCAGACATACCTGCCCTTCATCCACTTATCCCTAGATCATCATTCATCATCTTCCCCACTGCCCAACTCAAAGACTAGCCCTTACAATATTCTATTGTCAAACAGAATTTTATTGCGAAATGTGGTATGTTCTATTGCCACAAAATTTCAGAGCAAGAGGGACCTAAAAGGTCATAAATGGCTCTAACACTTCTCTGCATATATCTGCATATAAGAAACACCACAGTATGGCCTGTCTTAGTTACATCTGCCTTCCCCTAGGAGCAGACTTGGGAAGTTAATACAGGAACCCCCAGGCAGCCTGCAGGCAACAAGAGAAAAGCTTGTATCACTATAACCCTGTGAGGGGCTTTCCAGTTCTTGATCCCTAGTTTGGAGAGTCAGCCTCAAGAAGTAGCAGGCTATGAAGTTGCTGCAGTGCATGTTAAAACAGCAAAACTTTTCCCTGTAATATTTGACCAAGATCATGGCTTTAAATTTTTATTACAGCCTCACTTGTAGGCTGAATTTCTTTGGGTTATATTTTTAATACTAGAGAAGGAAAAAGTAACTCAAATTGTCTTTGATAGGAATCAAAGCTACCAGAACCAAGTGAATTATATTAATAAGCAAAATTTGTGCTCTAAACTTTTTTTTGCAACTCTGTAAGCCACAGTACACCTGGCTCGTTAGGTAGGGGAATGTGGCATCAGTGTATGCATTTTGTAACATGTACATAGTAGATGATCATGAATATTTGTTGCTTACATTACTGTAATTTAAATAAAATATTACAGAACTATTGAGTTCTCGTTTAGTATAACAGAATAAGCACCCAAGTTCATCTCCCTTCTCTCTGTTTTTAAAACAATAAAACTATATTAATGCTGGAAAAAAAACCAGAAAAGGCACCAGCAGAGGACCAGAGAGAAAGTGAGCAGATGAAAGGACCTAAGTTGACAAACAAAAGAGTATGGAAAAATGCAGCCTAAAATACCAGTAGTAAGCTCTTACTTCCCAGGGAACATAAAGGGCAAAGGGTGGGCCATGGTCCAATCATCAGGGGAATTAATTAAAATCCACCATTGAGAATGGGCAGGCTGGTAAATCACCTACTCCTCCCACACCCTCACCACTTAATAGAGCAAGCTTTCTCACAGAAATGGCTTTTGCCCCCAGGATAAAGTCTGAGAAGTGCATTATCAGTCTAAGAAAACAAACCATCTGTCTGGAAAACGCACCCAATATGGGTGGAGGAATGAGAAAGATAAGCAGAGCAGTTTAGCCTTAACTCTCAGCCTCAATTACAAATGTACTAATTAAGTCAGCCATGCCAGAGTAACATTGTATGGGCACTGGTGTGCTCAATTCTGAAGTGAAGACCCTAAGGTGAAACTTGTCTACCAACACATCCCCTTTTTAAGGGAGAAGCTTATTTTTTAAAGAAATCTAAACAATCATGCAGAATATTTACTTCACATACTAATCGTATTAATAAGGCTACTCCATATATTGAACCAACAACCAAAAAACATTAGGTATTTGAAAAAAAGCCAATAGCCTAAAAAATAATGAAAAGTTAAAAAATGTTAACAAGTGGCGAGAGATGAAGTAGACAATTCAGGGAACAGAAGAAAGCTTTAAGAATCTTGCAATTTGTATCTTCAGAAAGATTTTAGTGGCTTTATAAAACAAAAGCAGTCTGATGACAATTATTTTTTCTTAAAAAGCTATGATTTAGAGCAGAGAATCAATAGACAGAAAAAATATATACTCGAGTTTATTTTTTGAGTAATAAAGATAACCACCAGAAGAACTTAATAGAATTAGCAAAAATTGATGGTGACGAAAAATCACTAAATTCCTACTCTTTTTATAGCAGGGAGTTACCATATTCTATCTATAGTTGATAAATCAAGAAATAGAAGCAGTATTTTTCACATAATAAATGCTGCAGGAAATCAGTGGAAGCAATCAGTTAGTTGGCAGGAAGAAGACATTGCTCTAGTTTAGTTTATTTTTAAGGGTTTGTGTATGGAGACAGCCAAAATGTCCTGTTTAAGAAACATCTGCAGGACTCCTTTCAGTTCAGGAATTGGCACATGAACCAGTATATATTCAATATGCTTGGATATTTCTCTAAAGACAAATCCAACCAGGAACCAGTCACTTGTTTACTGTTGAATGCTCCCAGAAAAGCAATTCCCTTCCGACCACAAAAAGCAATATCATAAAGAAGATATGAATTGTCAGTTTCTTGTGGGCAGACAGTATTTCATTTTCCATTTTCAAGAGACCTAAAAAAATAAAAATTATAAAAGGTGTTTTCTTCTTGGGTTGAGGGAAAAGAGCCACTTCTTATCATTTCAGAGCATTTTATATATATTTTTTAAACATGCAGGCATTATTTGGTTCCTTTAAAGTTTTTTTTTTTTTTTTTTTTTGAGACAGAGTCTCGTCTGTCACCTAGGCTGGATTGCAGTGGTGCGATCTCAGCTCATGGCAACCTCCGCCTCCCGGGTTCACGCCATTCTCCTGCCTCAGCTTCCCAAGTTGGGACTACAGGTGCCCACCCTCACCCTCAGCTAATTTTTTTGTATTTTTAGTAGAGATGGGGTATCACCGTGTTAGCCAGGATGGTCTTGATCTCCTGACCTCGTGATCCGCTCACCTCGGCCTCCCAAAGTGCTGGGATTACACGCTTGAGCCACCATGCCCAGTCTTAAAGTATTTTTTAAAACATCTAATTCAACAATAGGGCTGAGACTAGGTGGTTAGAAAAGTGAATGAGCTTAAAATAAATATTAAAGGCACTTTAAAATGAGGATGAGAATTTCAGAATCATTAATAAGGCACTAAGAAAGGTGGATTTAATTATCTCTTATTCACCCAATTAGCAGTTGTTTGAACTTTGAGAAACTATTGCAGAATTAGTGTGAGAATGGTCTCCTCTTCCTATACAGGTTTAGGAAATAATTCTGTATTTTTACCCATCAGTGCCTTTCCTAAGCGTAATGTATTTTGTTCATATATTTTTGAAAATACTGACAATATGAATTGGAATAACCTAAAATGAATTAGTCACCATTTTCCAGTCTTAACAATTACTACATTTTTATGTGTTTGGATTTGCTTTATTCAAAGAATTAAAGCTGAAACTTAATAAGAATAATTAAACATCCAGAATTTTAAAACGAGTTAAATAATGATTTAAGACTTGGAACCATCCCAAATGCCCATCAATGATAGACTGGATAAAGAAAATGTGGCACATACACACCATGGGTTACTATGCAGCCATAAAAAATAATGAGTTCATGTCCTGTGCAGGGACACGGATTAAGCTGGACGCCATTATTCTCAGCAAACTAACACAGAAACAGAAAACCAAACACCGCATGAACACAGGATCAGAAAACCAAACACTGCATGTTCTCACTTATAAGTGGGAGTTGAAGAATGAGAACACATGGACACAGGGAGGGGAACATCACACACCGGGGCCTGTTAGGGGGTGGGGAGCAAGAGAAGGGAGAACATCAGGACAAATACCTAATGCATGCAGGGCTTAAAACCTAGATGACAGGTTAATAGGTGCAGCAAACCACCATGGCACATGTATACCTGTGTAACAAACCTGCACGTTCTGCACACGTATCCCAGAACTTAAAGTAAAATTAAAAAAAAAAAAAAAGAAATAGCACATAAAAATAAATAAATAAATAATGAGTACCTACTAAACTCAGCTTTAAATAGTAATGGTTAATTTGGCTTTATTAATGCTAGTACTAGTAGTACTTTGTTAGTAAAACTACCTTTACTAGTACAAAGTACATTTTTATAAGTGCATTGCAATAGCATGAAATTTTCTACTAGATCGAAATAGATTATTTACAGTAAGCAATGTTGTTTAAAATACATTTAAGCATTAATTAGGAAAAAAAAACCTACTGTTTGGAATCTTGACAACTTGATATATTTCAAATGACTGTTTTGAGGGAAACCTCCCTATAAAAATCTCAGTTAAGATGGAAATGTACCCAGTGAAATACTGTTATATATCACCATTTCAGAATAAAGAAACAGAAATAACTTAAATTCATATAATATCTGAAAGCACCTTATTTATTTTAAAAATAAATTTTTTAATTTGTAAAAATTAAATAAAAGCAAATAGTTCAGCAACAACACTACAAGTTATTATTAAATATAAGATGCAAATATTGTTAAAATCTATTTGCATATTCAATGCATAAATTAAAGCCATCAAGCATTCCATAAAGTGACATTTAACAAATTATAATCAGGTATTTATAAATGGAACCTTAATAGAAGAGTAAAATTACTAAAATACTTCCAATAAATCACATTACAGTAAATATTTTATCCTTCCTACATCCCACAAATAATCTCTTTATTCCTGAAATAAAAAGGAGTATCAGAGACATTTGACAAGACCCATCAGAGACTAAGTATAAAACTTAATCTCCAATATGCATAAAACTCTTTTTAAACTTCATACTATTAAGTTCTTAATAGTATAGTTCTTAATTAGTTCAATCATTGTGTCTATCTGATATTCAGGAGTTAACCAGCTGAAAAACTTGGTCAAGCAAGTTAGTTGTATTTTGCAGGCAAAACTCCAAAAATCTTATATTACTGGAATTATTTTGCTTTTAAACTGAATTTACCCAAAACAATTGGTTTGTGCAGACAGTTTTGTCTACACACTACACACACACACACACACACCAACCAACCAAACACATAGCTGAAAATTATGCTAAATATATTCATAGACCATGAAAACACACAATCATAAAATCGTGTTCTCTTCAGACTTTTAATAATTACATTAAACATTGCAGCAAATTATAAAGATCCTAAATATTTATTTAAATTATAAATGCATTTGCACACTATCTTGTAGCATGTTAAAAAAAAATCTCGGCTCACTGCAACCTCTGCCTCCTGAGTTAAAGAGATTCTCCCACTTCAGCCTCCCAAGTAGCTAGGACCACAGGCACATGTCACCACACCCGGTTAATTCTTTTGTATTTTTGGTAGAGACGGGGTTTCATCATGTTGGCCAGGCTCGTCTTTTACTCCTGGCCATCAGTGATCTGCCCACCTTGGCTTCCCAAAGTGCTGGGATTCAGGCGTGAGCCACCATGCCTAGCCTTTTTTTTTTTTTTTTTTAATAGTAGCGTTTACTACAGTGCTTCTTAAATTTTAATGAGCATAAATTAACTGAAGACCTTGTTAAAATGCAGACTGTAATTCAGTAGGTGTGTGGTGGGGCCCCACTGAGATTCTGCATTTCTAAGATATTCTCAGGAGATTTGGTTGGCCCATGGAACACACTTTGTTTAAAGAGGCTTTGGAATAAGTGGTTTCTAACTTTTACTAATAATCAGAATCACCAGGAGCTCTTGGTAGAAATAGAGATTTTCTGACCCTTTCGCCAAAAATAATACATTTGTAAGTTGGGGTGAGACTCAGAAAAATGTAACCCTGATGGTTACGCAAGTTTGGGGCACGCTGACGTAAAGACTAGTAAACTTAACAAAAACTCTATCCATTCCTTAATGTCTCACTATTTCCAAAAATCTTTACATACTTCAGAAACTTTTCTTCGTTAGTAAGGATAAACTACCACTTGATGAGACATGGAAGAAAAATAAAATTGAATATTGCTTACCATTACAGTTTCACTCAAAACTATACTTCGTTTTTGATTCTATGAAGAGGTGTTTAGATTAAGCATTATGAATAACAAAAGCAAACAAAATTCCACGGAAATAAATAAAAAAGAGATTGCTTTTTAAAGTACCAACTATGTGCTAGACATTGTGCTAGAAACACTTGTGTGTATTTTTCATTATGTAGCATGGGAAAATGAAGTAATATGCCCCCAATGTAATAATCTAGCAAAGAAAAGTAAAAAAGGAGGAACTTTGCAATCCATACAGATGTTACCGTAGCAAGATAAAAATACCTTAGCCAGGACATGATAGGGACTCCACAAACTCCACCACTTTCAGAGCAGAGAGGAAGGACAGACTTGAGTGGGCAAAGCCATGGTGGTGGGTAAGAAGTGAACATATTCAGGGCAGAGTGAATATTTAATTATTTTTGAGAGTCTGTTAGCAAGGCAGTTGACAGAAAGAGGGTAGATTTTAGAGAAGTGGCCTAAACTAAAGAATGCCAAGTAAGTGTTTAGACTGACAAACAGAAGAAAAAATTTAATGAAAGTAAGGTGTTAGTTCAAGAAAGATAAGGAAATGTAAACTAATAGGAGAAATACAGGAAGTTGTGATCAGAATGTTAAAAAATTGTCTGGTTTTTGAGAGCATGTGTTGGAACATTGCCTATTAACTGTCAAATCCTTTTTGTGTGCTTGTTTGCAGTGGATGGAGCTGAAAATCAGTGGTTTATGGGAGGTGGAGAAAAGCAAAGTCAAAGTGTTCAAGGCAGATAAGTTCATTCAAATAGTCAGGCATTGTTCTAATGTAGGGGGAAAAGCTTTCTTTTAAATGATGTTTGTAGTGGAGTAATAAAAAAAATCAGAAAAATGCCATAGATGGTGTGATGTAAAAGACAGATCTTAGAGTCAGACAGTCCTGAGTTTGGATCTTGACTCAATCATTTACTGAAATGTAACCCCAAACAAATTATTTTATTTTTTAGTTATGCTCACTTTCCTCAATAAAAAAATAGTGTAAATGTGTATAATAAAAATTATTGCAAAGAGTTGTAATACCTCAAAGGGTGTGTGGGCTTCTGCCGAAGTGAACATGCTGTGATTTTTGCCTCATAAAATTTGATATACTCGATACTTTGACCAAAACTTTAGTTAAGGGCAAAAGAGAAAAAAAAAAATTCATGTAGTCTGAAGAGCTACAACAAATTTGCATGGCTGGTAACTTAAAAAATGTGGGGAAAGGATTCTGATTATCATGTTAAAATGAATTATTTTCGGTAAAAATGATGTAGGAACTATTTGCTCAGAAGTCACAGAAATATTTGGACAGAATATACTCTCAAATCAAAAGTCACCAATTCCTGAAATTCTGCTGTTTAAGGTCTACTCTGTGAAGCAGAAATATCATCTGTGAACAGACAACTATTTTCCTGAAAGGAATAATTTATTCTTATCAGTCATCAACTTAGAATGAATATATTTTTCAGGTCATTCACTAAGAAAGGTAGATCAGTACAAGTTTACAGGGAAAAATGTTGATAGTAAGGCCTAGGGGTTAGCTTTTGGACAATTATCTGGACACAGTACAAAAAAAACTTGGGTGGAGGTGGTTAGAAACAAAGTCGTGAGGCTCAGAAATGACAAATATGCAGTGAAAGTGGAGTGATAAAGAAAAGTTTCTTGTTTTTTGCCTCTTTTTTTTTTTTTTTTTTGAGACAGGCTTACTCTGTTGCCCAGGCTGGAGTGCAGTGGAGGGATCTCCGCTCACTGCAACCCCCACCTCCAGGTTAAAGGGATTCTCCTGCCTTGGCCACCCAAGTAGCTGGGGTTACAGGTGTGCACCACCATGACCAGCTAATTTTCGGTTTTAGTAGAGGCGGGTTTCACCATGTTGGCTAGGCTGGTCTTGCTCGAACTCCTGACCTCAAATGATCTGCCTGCCTTGGCCTCTCAAAGTGCTGGGATTATAGGCGTGAGCCACTACGCCCAGGCAAAGCAAAGTTTTTCAACTGTGGACTCCAAGAGCAAGGTGCCTATTTGTGTCTTTTGTTGCTATTTATTTCTTCATTATTTATTTTTGTTTTCCTTACACTTTAGTTCCAATTTCATAAAAAGCAAGAAAAGAGGTTTTTGTGTGTAAAGATGTTATCCTGGCATATCTTTATATCCATAGTACTAAAGGCAGATTTAGGTAGTTAAATATGTCTAAGGGCAGGTTCAGTGGTTGGTTTATTGGGTTTCTCTTAAAGTTTAAAACTGACAATACAGTAAAAAAGAAACTATCATAATATTTCTGCATATAATTCTCTCCTGTTACATGATCTGTTTTCACTAAAAGGTTTTCCTAAAATTTGAAAAGCTTTATTTTATTAATTACCAAAAATTAACCAATTATTTAAAAAGTTCAAAATCTTAATGTATCTAAATGTTTCATAAAATAATTTATGTTCTTTAGATTTATGCTAATCCATCAACTCTGAGGAAAAGGAAAGAACACTCACATTGTGACTGTATTATTAGTCTTTTATGAGAAAATAGTTCCTAAGTTTTAACTCTAATGAGCAGTTATTCTCTTAGCTAATAATATCATCAAATATAACAAATATGGTGAGAGTAAAGCTGTCACATCTAGAAAATTTTAGCAGCAATAAACACACCCTTTCCTTATTTTACATGATTTGTCATAGAAGCAGGAATCCCTAAAAGGTGATAATCAAAGCTCGAATTCAGGTGTTGTGACACTGCGGGAGAAGGACATAACGGTAGTCACAAACTATAAACAGACAACACATAATATAAGAGTTAACAGTCTAACTATGAGTTTGCTCATCTTTAAATTTCTACCCAGTTCAGATGAAAGTGGGTTTCTATTCTTTTTAGAGATTAACTACCTCTCTCTGTGCCCTTAATGGCATCACCCTCCTCCCATCATGTTTCAGACCTTGTTTCAATACTTTGTTTTCCCTCTTGCATTTTTAATCTTTTCATCGCCACTGTCAACATCTCCCCTCCACCAAGATCTTTCTCAATTCTGCTTTCGTCTCAAGCCACCATTCTATCATTTTCCCCTTTAGCAGCATTTTTCCTGAAAGACTAATGTATACTATTTGTAATCTCTATGTACTTCTTTCTCGGTGACCATTCAAATCACTGCTCTATGGTATATTCTATTGAAAACACTCTTGCCAAATGTAATGACTTTCTTCGTGTCTTATCCACAGTCTTAAACCCACATTTCAGTCTTTAATAATGCTAACCACCCTTAGGTTAAAAAAAATCTCTTCCAGTGGTTTCCAGGGACTAGGGGGAGGGCGGAATGCACAGGGAAAACACAAAGGATTTGTAGGGCAGTGAAAACTGTGTATGATACTACAATGGTGGATACATGTAATCATGTATTTGTCCAAGCCCATAGAATGTACAACACCAAGAGTGAACCCTAATGTAATCTATGGACTCAGGGAGATAATGATGTGTCAGTATAGGTTGAACAGTGGTAAAAATGTACCACTCTGGTTGGGATGTTTATAATAGGAGAGGCTATGTGTGTAGGAGGTATATGAGAAACCCCTAACTTTCTCTCAGTTTTGCTGTGAACCTAAAACTAATCTGACAAAAAAAAAAAAAAGTGTTAATTATAAAGAAGATGGCCAGGCACAGTGGCTCACGTCTGTAAGCCCAGGAGTTCAAGACCAGCCTGGGCAATGGTGAAACCCCATCTCTACAAAAAATACAATAATTAGTCAGATGTGGTGGCTTATGCCTGTGGTGCCAAGTACTGGGGAGGCTGAGGAGGGAGGATCGCTTAAGCCTAGGAGGTGGAGGTTGCAGTGAGCAGAGACTGTGCCACTGCACTCCAGCCTGGGTGACAGAGCCAGACTGCATCTCAAAATAAATAAATAAATAAATAAATAAATAAATAAATAAATAAACGGAAGAAGATACTAGCAACAAATCCAATCTGTCCGTGTGCTTGTGTGTGTGTGTGCATGTGTTTATGTGAGTGTATCTTCTATTGGCCTTTGACTGCTGGCTCCTGGTTCTCTACTGCTAAAGATTCACATTCTTTGCTGGCTCATTCTTCCTTTACCCAGTGTCTTGTCTTGCGACTTCTCTGTACTATCTTACTTTTCACGATCTCCTTAAAAATTATGGGACTCTAGTCTCCTGTGTATTATATGACTTACAAAAATGCATCATCTCCAACTCAGTGCTAACTGCCTACTGAACACACAGATATCCCACTTCTCAAACAAAACCGATTGTCACTTTCAACTTCCTACTGCCTGTGGTCAAACCTGCTATTTTTGTGTTTTAGGTATCACCAGGGTCACAACCTGCCAAAATAACCAAGTATAAAATTACAGAAATCTCAATTTCTTGTTTTTCTAATTGTCAACATGCTTTTAAAAATCAAGTTGTTGTATTCTTTCTTTCTTTCTTGTTTTTTGTTTTGTTTTGTTTTTGTTTTTGTTTTGAGACAGAGTCTCACTCTGTTGCCCAGGCTGGAGCGTAGTGGTGGTATGATCTCAGCTCACTGCAACCTCTGCCTCCCAGGTTCAAACAATTCTCCTGTCTCAGCCTCCCAAGTAGCTGGGACTACAGGAACATGCCATCACACCCAGCTAATTTTTGTATTTTTAGTAGAGATGGGGTTTCACCATGTTGGTCAGGCTGGTCTCGAACTCCTGACCTCAGGTGATCCACCTGCCTCAGCCTCCCAAAGTGCTGGGATTACAGGTGTGAGCCACTGTGCCCGGCCTTGTTTCTTAAATCTGTCTTATTTCCTTCTCCTGTCCTTCCCCTAGTTAAGATGACGATGATTGGTTTTTCTGGTAACACACTCTAATTGGACACATAGACTCCAATATTTTTTCTCATTCCAGTGACTGCTTTCTATTGCTCTAAGGATATCTTAAGTAGGATGGTCTAGTTATGTTACATCCACTTCCTTACTCAAAATCTTACAGAATATTTAAGGTCCTTTTAAAAAGGCACTTAAAACTTCAAATTCTGGCATTAGCCCATACAATAAGAGGCTACATATGCCAATAAGATTTTGTTTTAAATTTTATCTCAAATAAACCTCTCCTAACTACTTGTTTTTAATTCCTCAGTACAATGATTGAATCTCTCCTTAGAGTGCATAGATTTTTGAGTCCTAAATTATGTATTTCCCATTTTCATAATCTAAATTTCTCAAATATAGGTGATAACTCATCATTTTACTGAAAATGCTGCTTAGCAACATGAGTTATCCATAGTATATGCTCAGTGAATATGTGTTGAATGGAATTATCAAGGGAGCTATGTAAGAATAATTCTAAAAGTGTGAGTTAGACAAGTACGATACACAATGTTAAAAAAGGAATTAATCCATGTGAACTGTGTTGGTGAAAAAGCATTCACGTGCAACAGTAACTGAATTGGGGCTTGCATAACCAGTAGAAGTTGATACACAGGGAAGAAAAGGAAACAGGCTACCGGGGGAAAGAAAAAAAAAATGGAATATGGTATGTCTGAGAACAGAAGCAGAAGGTAGGGAAAGAAAAGAGCCCAGTTTGGGGTGGGAGACAGTCACAGTAACAAAACTGTATGTGCTAATTAACAATAGTAGAATTGATAGGTCCCAGATACTTATCTAGGACTGATCTAGAATCACAATTTCTCGAAAGAATTCTGTAACCTCTGTACCCATTTCTATCACTAGTGCTATGAATATATTTTATGGGATAAAAATTTTATGTTATGAACTTAGTATCTTTACCTGATCAATCCAAGCATCTATCCTGGGCTTTATATATTGACTGTCTAATATTTAAATATCAGACTTAAAAGTACTGTCTTATCTCCTTTTCTTAGAATTTCAAGATCAGGATGGCACAACAGATCCACTAACCACTTACTTTTAATTGTTAATACATATTTATCTGACACATAGTAAACAAACAACCGGAAAAGCCTGGGAAACCCTCAGATTTTGTTCCTTTCTATAAAGCAATTGATCCTTCTTGAATGTATGATCTAAATAAAGAGAAAACGTAAAGGATTAAGGCTTGGTAACCATTAGGCTTACTCTTTTAACAATTAGAAACTAAATTTCTATTACCTTATGTATGTTTTTTGTAACCATTAGGCTTATTCTTTTAACAATTAGAAACTAAATTTCTATTGCCTTATATATGTTTTTTAAGTGTCCTTTTTCTCCTAGCTGAAGTTCTAATAAAAGAACATAAGCAATAAATCTACAGTCTGGAATTTCACAATTCACTTTAAAACATTTCTGAGGAAATCACTGAGGAACCTTAAATTTTCCTTTTCTAAAACCTTGACCTATAAATAAAACAATGTCATAGATCTGATGGAGACCTTAAAAGTGTCCTCAACAAACCACATGTAGTCAAGTAATATGAATGGTAATTTTAAAAGTGATCATGATATCCATCTGGTTTTTAAAGCTTTTTCATAGGTAAATGTGATTAGCAACATTTGGAAAAACAAAGTGACTTCCTTATTTGACAGATACATAGAATTAAAACTAAAATAAATGGCCTGGCAAAATTAATACATATGAACCATGAGTCAAGACTAAAGAACTATCAGATCATCAGTAGCTCCCTCCTGAATTCAATTAATAATGGGGAGATATTAAGGAAGTCACTTTTATTCTTTAACACTTTTTTCAATTGTAAAATAAAGGAGTTGAATTAGATGAACTATAAGGCCCCTTTTAGCTATAATAACTATCAATCCATATAGGATGAAAATAGATGTTAAGCAGACATCCCTTCCTTTGAATTTTGGCAATCTGGCAATGTAGCAACAGGGCGCAACCCTTCCAAAATAGCAGTATCTACTCAGGTAATATAAAAGGAGAAAAGAGTAGATACGCAAAAAGTATGTTTTCCAGCCTCAATATAAAAGAGTTTAAGAGATATAATCTCTTATACCTACAACTTACAGGCAACAAGGATAGGGAAGAAAATAAGGATAAAACAACAGTACATTTGTTATTTATATTAATTGTCTTATATAATTTTGTATTAATGATCTATGCATCAGAAAATGTTCTTCAGGTATGTGTATATGATACTCTAGAAATAGTGAATTCTTAAATTTTTAAGCTTGTTTATTCAATTCTGAGGACATCATTTTGGTAACACTTTCTCTCTACAATTGCACAACTCTCTGTGAATTTATGAATTATGCTTAATATAATGAGAATTTATCTCTGAGATGTTTGCTTGATGCCTCCCCTTTATTATAATCTCTTATGATGAAGTTTCTTACTCTCATTCTATACTGTCTGTATAATAGTCTGTATGCCAGACTAAATATTCCACATATAAAATTCTAAATAACAGCATTACTCATAAAATATTAAATATATAACATACATAGTCTGAAGTATAATGTTATAACTAGTATTCTGGATCTGAAGAGTAGATGGTTTCTTCCAATATTGTAAAATATCTCACAATATCTCTCTTAAGAGAGACCAGGATGAAGTCTGGTGGAAAAGAAATCATGACTTCATGGAAAGGAGCTAAGGAGCATGATTGTGAGAGCCTGAGCATTACAAATTGTTCTTGATGCTAAGTATTTTAAAAGTTCAATTTTGAATTCTCTAGCTTGGTATAAGACTTCATCTGATTAACAGTATGAATCTATTTGCATAAAATTTATCATTATGATAAACAATAGGATTATTTGAAAGTAAACAAGTGCAATTTCATCTAAATTGTCTGATGCATAAAGTTATTATAGCATAACAAAACTCCAGTGATAGTAGGCTTTCTGAATGCCATCGTTAAAATACAGCATGTAGTTTCAGGTTTAAGTTTTGTTGTTGTTGCTTTTTTTTTTCAGGTTTAAGTTTTAATGTCGATGGAAGTCCTGTGCTGCTTAACCTGACATCCTATGTATTGAAATTTATATTTTAAAAATCCAGTTATTCAGAAATATTTTTAAGTAAATACAGTACTGCATAAACTATGCCAGTTATAAACATTTGGTTCCATAATTTTTTAATCCTATGCATAACAAACAATTCATTCACCTAATGAAAATTACAAATCTAAAACACGTAACTTCAATAAGAAAGAAAAATGAACTGCACATAGAATTGAATAAAGACACATGCACACTCTTTTATATAATTGCTTAGATATGTGTATGTATGATGTATGTTTGTAGGTGTATGAGCACAATTCTGAAAATTTATACACTAAAATGACAAAGCATTTTATACAACTTTCAATTATGCTAAAATAAGATGATGTGGAAATAGACAGGGAACAGAAATACAAATGGTAAATACAGAACACACATTTTCTTAAGCGATGTTTAGAAACACGCAAAAACTTAGAGCAAACTGTTAGAAGTTAATGCCAATTATATGTCATATTTGTAGAGACTATCACTAATAGCTCATTACAAATAACTTTAAAATGCAAAATACAGTCTGTCCTAATAAGCACCATAAATGAATATTATTGCCACATACATATTCTAGTGTGTGTATCAATTTATTTGATGAAAAATATATTAACAACAAAAAAACCACTAACTAAATAAATAATCCTTTCATCAGCCCCCAATTTCTGCCACACTAATGCTTTGGTGAATCATCAAGGGGAGTAAATTATTCATTATAAATCTCAAAGAGATCCTCCATTGAAAAATGTTTGCTACTGGTCCTTCTTGGAACCAACATCAAGAATACTCTTGGCAATCTCAAATATTACAGTGAAACAGAAGGTGAGGGGCAACCACTCAGGAGAGGTTTCTAGAACAAACTGAGCTCAGGGAGCTTACATTCCAGCTGAGAGGGGTGTGTAAAGATAATTACTAATATGTTGAATTACAGTAGGAAAAAAAGATTAATCAAGAAATTGCATACAAATGTCAGCCAAGGCTTTAAAAACAAAAACCTGTATTCTGTTTCAGATGGATACAGCATCTGGAATGTTTTTAACAGTAACCCTAAACATGGTCACTATATTATATCTTCATGGCATTAAGAAAATAATCTATAACGTAAGTGTTTGAAACATTTCATTATCTTAAGTTTATTTCTTACTGAAGGGCCATAGTATGAATACCATCATAATAATCAATAAAAACTACTCAAAAATAAACACAGTAAAACAATGAATTCAAGTGTACACCACACATCTTTATACAAATGCAAAGAGTTAACTACTGTAAACAGCTTTTACAAAAAGGGTACTGTGAAAAAAATTACTGCAACGTTATCCTTGGTTAATTGTTTTCAGCATGTTAGTTAAAATTGTCAAAACTAATAAGTAGTAATTTATCTTTAACTTCAGGTTACTCTCTGCTAATATGTTTATAATATAGGAAGGAAGAAAAAAGTAGAGGTAATTCAACATTGCCGTATGCATTTCCTAACTTTGTATCTTCATGTGCTCTAGCTGGATACAGACAATTGGGGGACAATCACTTTTCCTTACATATTTTAGCCATGATTCTTCTTGGCTGCCAGGCATCATTTAGGTCTGGTGAGGCAGAGTTCTGTCTCTTCCACTTAGCTGTCTTCCACTTAACAAGCCAGAAAGCATTTGGATAACATTATTTTTTGTGTGAGTGAACAAGTCAGTATTCAACTTAAATTGATTAATATAAAGACTCCTCTCAGTGGGTAACACTGCCATCTGTCTTGGCCATGACCCAAGGTACAATGTCCAATGCCCCTTTTAGTGTTAATAGCAAAAATACACTTAAATTTACATCCAACAGAATTGACTCTTTCGTCCAAGCAAGAGTATATTGATGCTATTACAGATACTGACTCAACATCTATTGCATGTTTACTATGTGTTAGTCATCATGGTAAGTACTTTTTAGGGTTATCATATTTAATTCCCATTACCACCTTATGAGGTAGGTAGTATTATTGTTATAATTTTACAGACTGAGAACGTGAAGCAAAGCAAAGTTAAGAAACTGGCCCAATTATCAAACCAGAAAGCTGACTGTAGAGCCCACAGGGTGGATTATTTGGTTGTGTAGGATTTATGTAAAGCCTCAAGAGAGAGATGAATTTGGAACACAAATAAAAAGATATTTTAAAAAGTGTCACTATCCCTGTTTTCTTATTTCTTCCAATCCAGCATCCCCATTAAAAATGAACCATTCAGGAGATAATCATAGCAAAGACCTGTAGAGAGAAAGATCAAATGTGGCCAATGTAATTTAATTTGAATGGAAAATAAAGCAGTTATACCAAGGCTAGACAAGTTTCATTTTCAGATTATAGGTACAAGACATTTTGTTCATCAAAAGATTCATCTGGCTCAATGCTAAAGGTTTTAAAAATAAGAGCCAAAGACAAAGACCCTAAGCATTCCACATAATTGCCTTTGCAGTTAGAACTAACTGGCAGAATCCTAGTAAAACAGTATTCACTTAGGTGTAAAAACCTGTAGGCAAGACTAACAATAAGATTACTTGCAGATAGGTGTTAATGAGGTCATTCAGGCAGATGAGGTGCCAACAGGGTATAGTTAGAGAGTAGTGAATGAACTTGGGTTACTATCTTGTAGGGAAGCCAAAGATTGTGAAATTTAGAATCTTGGCAGAGTTACTCATTTGTAAAGCTGTTTGATAAATCAGGAAAAAAAGAAAGGCATGTATCCTAGTACTGAAGTTTGAAAGAAAAGTAAAATAAGTGAAGATTTTTTTTTTCAGATTAAACTAGACACTATTTGAAAAAACTGAATGTGAAAAGCAAGCACTGAAAAGTATTCTCTAACAATGAAGCTCTCTTACTCTGATACCCTCGTTTTTTAAAGCCAGAAATTAATGCCTTTTTATCTATTAAATTCAAAGTTATAATAAGGACATTATATTGTTACTCTTAGAATAGTGAATATACAATCGAAGGAGCCCAAATATTTCTTTAAATACAACAAGTAGATAAAATTTAGAATCACAATTTTCACATAAAGATAAGTGCATACAATTACTGCCCAGTATTGCAATGAATTGATAGAGGCACAATAAATATAATTTATTAGTGAGTACATTAAAATATCACTACTGTTCAACAATGTGATAATAGAGAGGTACAATACTCAAGGGATGGCCAATGTTTGATGGTTATCAATAAGCCAAGACACCAGAAAAAACCCTACGAAAATATATTTTTATCGCACGTTTTGCTAGTAAATTAATACAATTATATCTGAAAAAGGATGGTACGATGAAAAACTTTTGACCCCTGTTTAATATCAAATATGTAATATTATTTCCTTGAGATAATTTGGGCTTTAACCTTCACTTGGTAATGTAAGTGGCTTTCTCTCCCTGCAATTTTTGGCACTTTACTTTAGGCTTGTTAATAAACTTAAGAGATTTTTATTTTTTAAGTGAATTGGGTGTTATAGGAAGAGTAAAAACTAATTTAATCCATCAATTTGGAATACGTGCCTGAAAATTTTGGCTTATATGTGTGTGTGTGTGAAGGCTGATCAACCATGGAAATAATATGTGTGACATTAAATTAACCCTTCGATAGGCATTATGTAGGGTCTCTTAAAATTTGCAAACTATTGTAATAATTCACAACCTATTATAAACGTCAGTTACATAGTGATGAAAAAATATGGCAGGCTTTAGGTACCCCATCTATCTTTTTGACCTCTTTCTTCCTTTTAGCCCACCAGTACTCTTATGGTGTTCCAGACTACCACTCTGGCATATTGGTACTTATAAATGCAATGAATACTAAAACAGAACCATGTCCATCACATAGCAATTGTCAATTATGAATAATATAGTATTTTTTCTGGTTAGTGTATTGATTTTAAATCACATTATGTAGCCATTTTAGCATGCTGAAGTTTATATATAAGGTAATCAATAAAGGAAAATAAGCAGTTAATATTACTTAAATAATATTTCCCTTGTGTTGTGAAGCCAAGAAGCCCCATTTGTAAAGTCACTCAATGACCAATATGAAGTATGAAATTGGCACACTATGGAGATGGCAAAGATCTGATGGCAAATGCACTGCTATGCTCCTCGTTTCCCACCAGCCATACCAGACCTCACTAACTCATCCTGGTGCTCTTTCTATCTGAGAGATGAGATGCAGTCTCAGACACATGGAATAACCTCAGACTTCTACTCAACACTGCATTCAAAGCAGCCAAGAACAATTTGGAATACCTTTGGAAAGACCAATACACCGGTCATCACAAACTTGGGCAACAAATTCAGCTTTACCATTGAGAAATTTCATGGCCTCTGGTGAATCATCTTACTTCTCCATGTCTCATTTTCATTCTGAAAATATGTCAGTGAAAATATAAAGATTTGACGCTATAGATTTCTTTTCTCTCATCAGTAGAATAGAGATTTGTTTTAAATGGTAGAAGTAGTTTTAGATAAAAAGCAAATACTATTAGCAGTTAAGCCAGCTCACTCTTCAGTCTAACGAAAACAATTTTTCCATTGGGATTATTTTAGGAAAAAGTGTTACTAATTAGGAATACTGTCCCATTTTTAATGCACTATTTTTAAAAGTAATTTTAAGTTAATTTTCCTTATTAAGTTAAAGTATATAATTGCACTTGATGTTTACCCAAAATTTATCTTTCTTTAAAATATACAGAGAATACTTAGAAATTAAGATTATTTTAATCTTTCACATAAACTTAATTACATCATGTCAGCAAAACTTACCACAATTTTTAAATATTTGCTATTTTTCTTTCAAATGTTGTTACAAAAAAACTTAGGGGGACCAAATACTATAGGATTAAAGTGAATGAGACCACAAACCAGGTAATTTCAGGTCTCTCTGAAGCCAGCATATATAACATTTATTACCCATCCTTGACATTCACTATTTCTTTTTTTTTTTTTGACATTCACTATTTCTATAGAATAGGATATGTTATTGCTGCTTCCACTTTTGAGTTTATTTTTGTATTGCAATTAACATTTTTAAAAGTTTCATATTTTCCATAAATATCCTTTCATTAATTTGACACTATTTTTATTGAAAACATTTTCTGTTTTTTTAACCAAAGTATGAAATTAGATATTTCTTCTTCATTCAGGAAGACATTGATTGTATATGAGTATTAATTTTGTTGTTGTTTGCCAATTATAATTAGGAAATATTATGTATAGAGTAGTAAAAAGTAAATAAATTTTGGCTGAGTCAATTTAGAAATACTCTAGCCCATTGAGCCTAAATAAATACATCATTTCTTAAGGAAACAAGCAAAAGTTGTGTATAGTAGTCCTTTGGTATGTGTAGGGGATTGGACACACATAGATACCAAAATCCATAATTGCTCAAGTCCCTTATATAAAATGATGTACTATTTACATATAACCTATGCACATCCTCCTGTATACTTTAAATAATCTCTAGCTCACTTATAATACTTAATGTAAAATAAATGCTGTGTAAATAGTTGTTACACTGTTTTCTTTGGGGAATAATGATAAGGAAGAAAAATGTATGAACATTTTCAGTACAGATGCAACCATCCATTTTTTCCCCAAATATTTTGGATATGTGGTTGGCTGAATCCACAGATACAGAACCCATGACTGTGAAGGGCTGACTATATGTGAAAATACATGACTTATATATTTCAAGATTTCTTAAGAATGCAGGTAGAATCTATGCTGAATAGAAACATGAAGTTGCTTTATTTAAAAATTCTTGAATGGAGACTTGAGGATTACTATCCATTTCCAAGGATAACTCGTATGTGAATTGGGCCACATAAGCAATTTTCACCAAATATTACAGTCCAAAGTGACAAGTTACACTCTAGTGGCAGAATATGTTTAAAAGGCCTTGGTATATTTATATGACAACTTGAAGAACATGGAACAGCAATTTTGTTCTAAAATATGTGTTGAATCAACCCATTATCTATGTCCATTTATTTTCTGCATATCAACACTCCCTCATCAAATTATTCCTAAAAGTTCAAGAAAAGTATAGTGGTGTTAAAGCCTTTATATATTTAAGGTAGTCAACTCACAGAAACTGTGAGATGTATATCTAGTGAAACATAACTAAATTGAGAACAAAAGAAGCAAGACAAAATCAACTAATTACATCTGTGTCTTAACATTAGTCGTATCTTGATTATCTGCACCAATGGAAGGAATCGGCTATAGAAAATCACATATAATCTATTTAGTGGGACTGGGTCCATGGCCTTGTGCCTAGTAGCTGAATTTCTAATTGCCCAGTGTAACTTACTGCAAATGTGTTGTGAGGATGCCCATCACCAGAAGAGTGGCCACAGATACATAATTTTGTTTCTGGAAGCAATTCCTAGGTTAAACAAAGAGAATCAGGAGTTGGCTTTTTTTTCAATCTTAAGGCTTATGCTAATAACGTACATTCTCATTTTTAAAAATCATTTTTTGGGATTATTATCTTGGTAGGTCAAAATAGGGAAGAATATTCCATCATTGTCTCACAGTTAACTAGTATAGATTTTAAAAATAGAAACAATTTGGCAGATGGGAAGCTGAATATTTGGATCATAATAAATTAACCCATAACCAAAAAATCCACTGATTATGTACCATGATACTGCTGTAGGAACCTTACTTCCCACTTGTAAGCTAAGAATCATAAATACTCCTATATATTTAAATGGCACTGCAATTTTGGTGTATGGGAAGTTATTTGTTCTTAAAATGTAATCATCAATAATTTTGAAAAAGCAAACTTCTGACTTGTAATCAATTGTAACCAGTACAAATGAACATAAATCCTGTCCTACCATGTCATGTGAGAACAATCACAATAATTTTTTTAAATAAACTGCTGTGGTTATGCATTATTATATAAAAATTATTGCCACTAAAATGTATCTAAGACTATGCAACCAACCTCCAAAATATCTGTTAAAACCTGTTGAATTGTACCATTTGCATTGAAAACTACTCTATATACTCAAATGTATAGTTTGCATTTTCATCTGTAAGAGCAAAGTGATTATTTATTGATAAATGACATGGAATGTCATTTTTTACCTAAGTAGCATTAGACATTTCAAAGATTTTGTCTGAAGGGCAAAAGGATTACACTGCATTTGAATAGACCATGTGACAACACATCCTTAGACTTCATGTATGATATGAAAGCATGATCCCCATTCATAAGATACACAAGGGAAATTATAACTATACCAGAAAAGAAGAAAAGCAAGGAGGGATGTGTTAAGGGTGTCAGGGAGTATTTGTAGTGGTTTGATGCATGTAAATATTACATCTTATAAATAATTCTTTTCAAATACATCTATGAAGTTCAGAGGTTCTGTTTAAGAAATGGATTGTATATGCTTTACACGTCTACATGCCATTTTCTTGAAGATAAGAGCAACATTAATTCAAACAGGAAAAATGGCTTCCAAAATACCCTTTTCCCTCTGTTTCTTAGGAAGAAGTATGTCACCTGATGCTAGCAGATGAAGACTGGGGGGAAAATGTTCAAGTTTTATTTTGCTGTCAGAATTCAACAAATACATGTTCATCTAAATTATTTTGTCAACAGCCTTGTGCTACTCTTGCTAACCTTATTTGGCACCAGTGCATAATTAGATACACAGGGGTGTGACTCCAATTGAAGGTGTTGGCATTGTAGCACTCTGTGAAAATATTAACTATGAGGTTAACTCCAATTTTCCCTTCTTTAATTAAATGCACATGGTACTAATGAGGTAACCTACTGTTCCTTGATAGCACTAATTAGCTAAGAGGAGAGTACACTCTCACACTGCAATTTAAACCTAAAAATAAGGTTGAAATATGCTAATTGCAGGCAATTTAAAACAGTACAAGTTGAAGAACTAGTCATAATAAGAGAAACTGACTGCTTTACAGCTAGGCAGCTGTAACTTTGGTTAAAATCAAAACAAGCCACATGATTTTTGGACTGCTATTTAACAAGGTCATAAGCATCCTTAAAAAATGAAATGCTATTCCATACCATAACAATAAGCCAGACTAACACTAATAAAGCCCACACAGATAGACACTCATTTACATAAAAAATAAGTGATTGTCACAATAACTCCAAATCTGCCGTGACACTGTTTATATTTAATACTGAAAATTAAACTCTATAAATAAGCAATATCACCTTAAATTCTTTCACGAGCACCTACGTTAAATAAAATATCATAATTTGTGTCTCCAGCATTAACAAAACATGTTGGGATCCTGGAGTTTTGTCATCCCAGTCAGGTCAGAAGGGATGATACAGAGAATAAGTCTCACTCCTGGAGGAGTACATAAACAGGAAATATTGAGATAATGTACAAGTACAGTAATAAAAGTAAACAAAAATAATATGGAACAAAAGCATACAATTAATGCTACTGATCCCTTAAATGTAACCATCCCTTAAATGGTAATTTAAGGGACACAGGTGCCAAAATATTAGAAGGATTTCATTAAAAAAGAGGTTTTCACTAGAATTCGTCTAGTTTTGTAGCTTTAGGATGGAAGTTGCCTGTGGCTTCACCGTGAGAATGTTCCCCATTTTTAGCTCAACTGACTCAGAAACATAATTTCGTAAACCTAACCATATTTCAAACATATCTTCTTTAGTTACTATCTGAAATGTTTCCCAAATTTTAACAAAATGATAACCTTGACAAAAAGCAAACAAACAAAAACAAAACAACCCCCCCCCCCCAAAAAAAACCACAAGACCATGAAGAACCTTTTGATTCATGAACAATGATATATTTGGATTGGTACACAGTATATACTCATTATTTTTCGATTCCCTAAAATCTATGATATGTCTTATTTTTATCAACCAGAAACACTGACTAACCAAAACACTCCTATCAAATCATTCCTGCTACCATAGAGAGAAATAAAGCATATTAAAATGATACTGTCATTAATCTATCCATAGGAACAAGAGACACAGAACTGCCCCCGACACTGAGGGCTCACAGTGACATTTCTCTGTCCCTGTCACTCTGCATGCAAAATTATGAAATATAACAGTTAAACAATCAATAAAAATAAAGAGTTAAAAGGGAAAATTTGTGAAAAGAGAAAGTCAAATTAATCTAAACTTTACTGAAGAACAATAACTTAGAAGTAAAATAATCTATTGAAAGGCAAATGCTTTTACGTAACTCTCAATAGTTTCTACAGCTGAAAGTATGTGAGAATAAACTTTGCACTATCATTAGCCCATCATCATATCTTGCCAACAGGCTTGGTTGAAGAAATTGTGCTTTGAAAACCCCACCCAGTTTCTTCTCATGGCTTTCCTAACGCTTTCTACGACAGGCAGGGACAGAATGTTGGTAAGAGATGCGATAAAACTCTGATCAACCATGCTTTAACAGACCCATGAAGCCGCAGGTTTGTAAAGAAGTAGCAAGACAAATAAAATCAGACAGTCACTTACAAATGGATCTCCTGGAGGCAACCTGACATAACTCCAGCAAATCACAGGGAAACACAATGTGAACGGATATTTTAAGTGTTTGCATCTGTTTCAAATAAGCACCAAAGAACCTTTTAACAGTGAAAAGGCCAGACAATTTACTGGAACGGACTTTCAACATTAACTTCAGAAGGAATCTATTCTTCAATTAAATGTGAATCATTGTAATTTTTCTTTTAAAACAATAAAGAGTAAGTCATTTAGTGCTGAACATAAGAATGCTGGCTCTGGAGATAGTCTGCTGAGCTTCAGATCTTACACTTACTAGTGGTATGACCTTGAGCAAAATACTTAGCTTCTCCTGTCCTCTCTCTCTAGACAGAGGATAATAAGTAACATCATCATAGGGTTGTTAAATATGTTCAATTGTAAAGTAATTAGAACAGTGCTGATACCCATATACTTAACATTTATTAGCTATATACTTATTATTTGTTAGCTGTCATTATTGCTTCAAAATAGTACTCAATTTTCAGATAAAAAGAATTACTGTTTCTAATATGTATAAAATGCTATTACGTATTATAAAGGTTGCAAAAATTCCCAAGACATTGTATCTGTCTTCAACCTATCAGTAGACTTAATGATACATACTAAAGACTCTCCTATATGAGTAAAGAAATATTTTTTCCTTTTAGAAACCTGGTACAGCAAAGCAAGAAGTTAATATAGGTGTGTTCATATTTAGTTGATAAGGTGAAATGACTTGTAAGAAAAATAATATTTTTTGCAAGGTTGATGAAGTGTAATTTTCATAGAAAAATATATAATATATACATGGTATTAATATTATATATTGATCTTTCCTAACAAATGAAAATATTTTAAATTATTTAATATAATTTGTTTCTTGAGGTTGGTTGAAAGGACCCTCAAATCTTTCTTTAACATGTTTAAAACTTTAGTGTCTTATAATATTTAGGATAAAATAATATCTGAATGGAATAGTATTTGTCTTAGTCCATTTATGTTGCTATAAAGGAATACATGAGGCTGAGTAATTTATAGAGAAAAGAGGTTTATTTGGCTCATAGTTCTGCACGCTGTACAAGAAGCATGGTGCTGGCATCTGCATCTGGTGAGGGCCTCAAGTGGCTTCCACTCATAGCAGAAGGGGAAGGGGAAACACGCGTGTAGAAATCACGTGGTGAGAGAGGAAACAAGAGTGAAGGAGGTGCCAGACTCTTTTTAACAACCAGCTCTGTGGGAACTAATAGAGTGAGAGATCACTCACCATCACAAGGATGGCACCAAGACATTCATGAGGAATCCACTCTCATGACCCAAACATCTCCCGTGAGGCCCCACCTCCAACACTGGGGGGTCAAATTTCAACATGAGATTTGGAGGGAAAATATCCAAGCTATAGGAGCGGTCTACATTTTAAAAGTGCAAAACTGAAAACATCAATGTTCAGCTAGTCAAGAAGTATGAACATTCTTCACATGTTATAAAACAAATCAAACTTTAAAACAATAACAAAAATAAATGGTTGATTTGCCTTTCTGCCCCTCCAACTGTTTTGTTGTGTTTGCTGATTTGGTGGCTTGTTTTTAGGACATCCATATCTGATGGAAACTGTCCCAGGGACAATGTAGCTATTGGGTTGTACCAGGATAACACATTTTAGCTTTGCCAATTCATACAACTTCATCCTTCTCCAGTCCATTTCTGAAAAACAAATTTTAAATTGCCTAGGTCAGACAGAGAAGATGAAGAAAAGAGAAATCGTACTTGAAAACTGTTTTGAGTATTCCACAAGACAAGTGGATCACAGAAGTTGTTCTCTTGTTCAGAGTCAGTCAACAAGAACCAGAGATTACGTATCTCAGAGGACCAAATCTAAGTAAGTGCATGCCTAAAAAATTTTCATTCTTTATTCTGATGTAGTTAGCCTTGTCTTACTTTCTTTTGTGACACACACTCCAAAACCTGTACAACATTGAGAAGACCGTGGTGTGGACTGAGGAAGGAAAGGAAGTCCAGGGAGATAAAATTATTTGTAAAAAGTTATGCTTTTATTTATTTACTTATTGTGAGGCTACTGTGTATCACATATCCCGACTATACAGGTTCCCAAACTTGAGCATGTAAAATAATCTTTGGAGAAGCTTGTTATGATTGCGTATTCCAGGCTACTTTCCTAGAGATTCAGATTCAAAAGATCTGGTATAGTGTCCAGGGATACGCATTTTAACAAGCATCTTGATTATTGTGGTTTGGAAGGTCTATGATCATACTTTGAGAAATATTGCCCTCTGTTCAGGATATTTGCATGACAGGTATTTTTCCCTTATTTTAGTCCATTATTCATTTAGTCAACACTTTTCAGTACCTACTATGAGCTATAAACTATATTAGTTTATGTGGATATAAAGGTGAATGAAAATGGTCCCTCCATCCAAAGGAGAGTGGGAAAAAAAACAGTCTTGTAAATTAGGATACAACAACATAAGTGCCATTTGCATGGACTCCTGATTTTTTTTTTTTCTTTTTTGTATCTGAACCTCTTTGGCAATCTGATAAAATCTAGAATAGCCTTCTCAGAAAAAAAAAAATTAGTTGCATACAGTAAAATAAGGCATTAAAAAAAAGAGAATTATACTGAGATTCAATTCTCAAAATATTTAAAAAGCTACATTTGTGAAATATTGTTATTTATTAATGAATTAAATAATAAGATATAATAGCATATTTAATGAATTAATAAGATATAATGAATTAAATAATAAGATATAACAACCACTACAATTTTGAGTAATGGGCACAAATAACATTTCTAGATTTTTTTTTTTTTTTTTTTTTTTTTTGAGAGGGCCTTGCTCTGTTGCCAAGGCTGGAGCGCAGTGGAGCAATCTTGGCTCACTGCAGCATCCACCACCTAGGCTCAAGTAATCCTCCCACCTCAGTCTCCTGAGTAGCTGGGACTACAAGTGCATACCACCATGCTCACCTAATTGTCTTTGCTTTTTGTAGAGACAGGGTCTCACTATATACTCCAGGCTGGTCTTGAACTCTGGGGCTCAAGTGATCCTCCCACCTCGGCCTCCCAAAGTGCTGAGATTATAGGTATGAGCCACTACACCTGGCCATATTTCTAGACATTTTTTATCAACTGTGATGATATAGGAATATTTTTATAATTTCTATCGCTGACAATGTCACAGATACTGCTAATAATACTGTGGTATGTTGCCTACATTCCTAATAGAAGAATATGTTGAGTTTCAGTTGGGAATAAAAATAAGAATACTTTTTCTTCCATTCAAGTTCGTAAACCTCCTGAATTCTATCCATGGATTCTAAGTTTTAAAGCCCCTGTATTAGAGAGAAATACATTGTTGAAGACGTAAAAAGTACAATTTGACCATATTGAAAGAAGGCATTTTCTAGCTGGCTCCCAAGAAATGAGTAGGAATTCATTACTTGGGAAAAAGATGTGGAAAAAAAAGAAAGGGAGAATGCAAAAGGTTTAGGATTATGCCGACAATATGTGATAGTTTTGGTAGGAGTATGCTATAAATGGGGCCAGATGCTGAGAGACAAGGCTAGAAAGATTAGGACTATGAAGAGTTTTGCAGATCAGGCGTTAGTAGTGTGTTTTTTTGTTTTTTGTTTTTTGACAAGTAGAAAGCATGAGGGTGTGGGTTCAGACTGGAATTGGCTGGCAACCTAAGATTCCCAAAGATTCATTAGACAGTTACTTCTGGTAAGTGCCAAAGCAGTAGCAGTTACATGAAAAAGGGATACCCAATTTGAGGACCAGCTAACTTCTGAGGATTTGACGACTACCTGAGTAACTGAGAGAGTAAAGGATAAGGGACATTGGAAGCAGACTGTGATGCCACTAGAAAGACAGTAGGAATGAAGACAATTTTTCAAGAATGGAAGAGAATTTGGTTCATTTGGAAATAGTAAATAAGACGTTGACTACTGAACATCTAGGTAGGTGTTTCTGGCAGACTTCTGGCTATACAAGACTTAAGTTCAGGTGACAAGACAAGACATATAAAGACCTGAGAATCAGCAACTTATGTAGTGGTAATACCACAGGGAGTGGATAAGTTCTGGCAGTGCGGTCATCTAAAGGAGTAGTTCTCAGCCCGCCTTGTGGGTCAGCATCACACACAGAGCTCTGTATATAAAATGATGGTGGCAATCAACTTCCTGATTTAACTGGGCTTGGTGGAGACCAGGCATTTTAACAAATAAACATCCTAAGTAATGACAATATGCAGCCAGAGTTTTTGAACCACTGATATAAAAGTTAACAAAAAAAGTTGTAGGCAGGAGATGGGGAAAAGACAACAAAACACAAAGAAGAGGAATGTTAAGAGAACTTGTATCAAAAGTCTCAAATGTTTTGACAGGATCCACTAAGATGAGAATTGAATTCAACTCTCTGAAGTGGTCAGTGATATTCAATAGAGCTATTTCAGAAAGGTAGTGATGTGGTTTGGCTATGTCCCCACCCAAATCTCATCTTGAATTGTAGTTCCCATAATCCCCATGTGTCATGGGAGGGACCTGGTGGGAGGTAATTGAATCATAGGGGAAGGTATTTCCCATACCGTTCTCATGATAGTGAATAAGTCTCATGAGATCTGATGGTTTCATAAAAGGGAGTGTCCCTGCACATGCTCTCTTGCCTGCTGCTATGTAAGATGTGCCTTTACTCCTCCTCTGCCTTCCACCATGATTGGGAGTCCTCCCCAGCCATGTGCAACTGTGAGTCCATTAAATCTCTTTTTCTTTGTAAGTTACCCAGTCTCAGGTATGTCTTTACTAGCAGCGTGAGAACAGACTAATACAGGTAGTAAGGAAAGAAAACAAGGTATAATGTGTCAAAAAAGGAATGGAAGATAAGTGTAAACAATTCTTTCTAATGGCCTAATGATGAAGAAAAAAAACAGGGTTAAGATAATTGTCTGATATAAAACTAATATGGACATATGAATGTGATTTTGTTTAATTGGTTTTTGTTTTTAAAGGTGGGGAGGGAAGGCACACAGTGAAATGGGAGACTGAAGACATAGGAATGAAGATGTGCAGCTGACAAGACAAGGTTCTGGAAGAGGTGGAAAGGGGTAGGTATGCACAGCAAGAGAAATTGGCCTTGGAAAGAAGATCTCATTATGATACAAAGGGATATAATCAGAGATGCTAATATAAGTTTGTTTTGGGAGTAGAGATGAGAGAGGCAGAGGGAGTTCTTGGCTGGTAGTGTCTAAATTTTTTCTCTGAAGTAGAAGGTGAAGTCACTGACAACAGGGAAACAGGTGTGACTTAAGTGCTTTAAGGGTACACTGAAGGCTAGAAACTGATGCAGGGAGAGAGGCAGAGTAAGGTGTCTAGAGACTTGTGAAACAATTGCTAAACATCAATGAACACTAGCCTAAAGTCAGAGAACCAATACTGCCTGATATTGCGATTCTCTACAGGAATACTCAGCAGCTTGCTTAGGAGTAGGAATAAGAAAAACCACAGCTTGGGAAATGGAAGAACAAATGCTGTAGCAGGGTCAGAAAGGATGATTCAGAATAGTGAGAGTGTTTAAGGTCATCCTTAATCATGGGATACAACATGATCAGGAAGAAGTCCAGGTGGGTGGAGGTGGTGGTGGGCTATATGTGGGAATAACAAGAGAGTATGGTGCAAGAGAACATAGTGCGCAGAATGGGAATTCCTTAGATCCACCAATTCAAAGCGATTTTAAAGAACCGGTCCAAGTTAGGCATGGTGGCCCATGTCTGTAATCCCAGCACTCTGGGAAGCTGAGGTAGGAGAATGACTTGAGCCCAGGAGTTAGAAGCTGCAGTAAACTATGATCATGCTACTGCACTCCAGCATGGGCTATAGAGAAAGACCATGTCTCAAAAAACAAACAAGCAAACAAAAAACCCACCCACCACCAAAAACAACAAAAAAGATAAGTCCAAGGTCATGGGGAACATTTTTAAAGGAATCGATTCATGAATGTTTATAATTTTTATGCTTGTTTTCTTCATGGATTAGTGTAAAGTTTTAAAAGCAGTATATTTTCTTTTACCTGGTAAGTACATGCGTGACAGGTGCCATTCATTGGTAACAAACTCAACATGAAGATCCAAATTTACAAAATTAAATAAGAGATTACTATTTCCTTAAGAGAAGAAATTATTCAAATTAAAAGAGTAGTTTAGAAAGTATTTATTTAAATAAAAGGCAAACTTCTTTAAAATAAATTTGATTTTTTAATAATCTTTAAGAAGATACTGCATAGATTGAGGTATAATTGCATAAATTAGTGGGTCTTCACACACAAATACATTACTTGGTGCTATTGTCCAGTAGTTTTCTACTGTCTTGAGTTTCCTTGGTGTTGAAAGAGTAAAATTCTTTGAGAAAAAAAATTGATGTCAAAACAAGGCTGCAGTCTAGTAGCAAACCAACTCAAAGTTAACATAGATGAAATCTGTTGATATTGCCTACCCAGAATTTACTTCTCTATTTGTTAATAGCACCACTTTTTTCTTTGGGGACTACCCTAATTCTGTACCCCATTACATGCAAATTGGTGGGACCAGCCCAAGGGCGGGTGATACAAGTTAGGCCAATTAAATTCCCTCTCCTAAGAACTTAATTTTTCAGGTATGTGACATGTGCATAATAAACAACAGGATTTCATCGAATCCAGTGACAGGGACGCAAGCAGCCTATTAGATCCTGCTCTGCTTTTTGCTCCTTCTGAGACCAGATTTTTGCTTAGCTTTGCCTTGTATTTTGTAAGCAACTCTACATCCTTTGAATGAAGTCTACTATTATGTTTTAAAGATTTCTGTGACTTGAAATCAAAGTTAAAATTAACAAGATAAATTTAATATACATATTTCAGTCAATAATCATACTGTCAAAATTAGGATTAAATGTTAATAGCTTTTTGGAGCGAATTTTGGGTTACAATCCATTTATATGGAACAGACCAAAGATAAGACTAAAAGTCATGATCTTGCTCTCATTTTTCATTGTTTGCAAACTTAAGTGAAGTAATTAAAATTGCTATTATAATTTCAGTTCTTTGTTTTGGCGGAGGCGGGGGAACAGGGTCTTGCTCTCTCACCCAGGCTGGAGTGCAGTGGCACAATCTCAACTCACTGCAACTGCTGCCTCCTGGGCTCAAGCAATTCTTGTGCCTCTGCCTCCCAAGTAGTTGAGATTACAGGTGTGTGCCACCACGCCTGGCTAATTTTTTAGTATTTTTAGCATTTTTAGGTTTCCCTATGTTGGCCAGGCTGGTCTCAAACTCCTGGCCTCAAGGGATCCACCCGCCTCTGCATCCCAAAGTGCTGGGATTACAGGTGTGAGACACTGCACCTGGCCATAATTTCACTTTTATAAATATATTCTTCCATCCCTAAAATGTCAGCTTGTATAATCAGACTTTACACTGTACAAAGCACAACTTAATATGTAAAAATGGCAAAATAAAACTTGCAGTTAAATACAAGATAGCAACACAGCACAGTTTATTAATGGGTGTTTGCATATTTTATTTTTATCATAATTTAACACTATACACTCATTCCATTTTTCTTCTTTAATGGATTCTAAATTTAAAATAAACACTTTTCTTTTTATTAAAAGAAAGGCTAGCTTAACAAAGAAAGTTTAGTGGCAGCCACTGTCCCAATGCAGATACCACAGGTATTTGAA
Source organism: Pongo pygmaeus (assembly GCF_028885625.2). Classification (NCBI taxonomy): domain Eukaryota; kingdom Metazoa; phylum Chordata; class Mammalia; order Primates; family Hominidae; genus Pongo; species Pongo pygmaeus. The sequence goes on along the minus strand of NC_072379.2, from coordinate 113,234,220 downwards.
GGATTTGAGATTTTAAAGTACTTTATATTAACCCATTAAATCCATTGACATTCCTAAAGTAAGATTTTAAATTAATTTTAAAATGAGATTTTTTTTTTTTTTTTTTTTCGAGATGGAATCTTGCTCTGTCACCCAGGCTGGAGTGCAGTGGCACGATCTTGGCTCACTGCAAGCTCTGCCTCCCTGGTTCGTGCCATTCTCCTGACTTAGCCTCCTGAGTAGCTGGGACTACAGGTGCCGGCCACCACGCCTGGCTAATTTTTTGTGTGTTTTTTTTTAGTAGAGATGGGGTTTCACCGTGTTAGCCAGTATGGTCTTGATCTCCTGACCTCGTGATCTGCCCGCCTTGGCCTCCCAAAGTGCTGGGATTACAGGCATGAGCCACCGCGCCCGGCCAAAATAAGATAGGTTAAGATTAAAAAGGAATTAACAAAAGTTACAGAATATAACAGTGTCAAATTCAGATTTTTCACCCTGTTTTTGGTCAATCCCCTTCTTTTTCACTTCAAAAAGCTGCTATCATAGCTGGCACTAATTGGCACCCTTGTTAGAAATCGCAGTAGAGAAGCCAATAATAGAAAGAGGATATGGACACCTCTTATCCAGAATCCAGGCTGTCTCCACAGATAGGTAAGGCTGAAATCAAGGAAAGGGCAGATGACGTGGCTGTTGTCTGTGAGCAGGCTAAGATCTACACCTGTTCACTGTGTATATATACAACTTGAATTTGCAGGAATGCTAATCAAGTATCTTTCATGTGTCTAAAGTCACTGAAAAACAAAAGATGTGCATAGTGCTCCTGTAAGTGATATAGTTATTATATTTTGAGAGACCATGAGGGCAGCAGTCAACAGGTGCTTCTGATATGAGATATCCCTGCAGAGTACTTATGGACTATTGCATTTTTGTTTACTTGTATGCATGTTTGCTTTATTCAAGAGTTTAAGCGCTTTTGAAAAAAAAAACAGGTAGCTGGATTTCTTATGAACATTTGGAGAGTGAAAAAAAAATTTAACATATATAATAATTATTTAATAGACAAAACAAACAGATTTTATGTATACATTGCCATCTCAGTTCTGTGGGACACTACAGGACACCAATCACTAGGTTAAGAATCAGCTGCAAAGTCAAGTAGGAGCCACTAACCTCAAGAATGCACAGACAAATCAGGAAGGCAAACTATTAGTGATGAGTTTCATATTAAGTACTATACTATGACAGATGTATGCACTGGTGAAAAGGAAGCATAGAGAAAGGGTTCTTATAGGGCAGATGAGATAATAAAGGGCTCTAGGTAAGAATAAATGGACATTAGTATACAAATGGAGATGGGGTGGGGTAAAGATGAAGAACATTTAAGACTAAAGAAGTAGACAACATAAAGGCTTGAAGGTGTCTGACCCCCTGATGTATTCTGAGAAGCACAGACAGTCCCATAAAGTCAAACAAATTAATTCTAGGGAAGAAGGGTGGTAGGGTAGGGTTGGGGACAGAAAGAGAAGCAAAAACCAGCTCTTCAAGAGCCCCATATAAAGCAAAGTGGCCTTTTGCACTTCAGATTTCTCATTTTTGTGTACACCACCTGTCTTTTCTCTTGGAGGATAAATGAAGGGTCAAATACATAAAAAGATTTCTGACATATCTGGAGTCCTATTATTGTTATCCTCAAGAAGTTAACTATGAAGAATGCAGAATGAGAAAAGATACTGTTTTAAATAAAGATTTAATGGTAATTTCTTGATGGCAAGCAATAACTTTTTGTTTCTATAAACTCTACCTCCTTTTTCTTCCAGACAGTTGATACCCTATGACTTCATACATGTTTTATTACTTAATATTCTTTCTTAGATTCCTCAAATACACTAGTAATCTCTAGTATATTAAAAGTCAGGGCTGGGTGCAGTACCTCACGCCTGTAATCCCAACACTTTGGGAGGCCAAGGGGGGGGGGGGTGGATCACAAGGTCAGGAGTTCAAGACCAGCCTGGCCAAGATGGTGAAACCCCATCTCTACTAAAAATACAAAAATTAGCCAGGTGTGGTGGTGGGCGACTGTAATCCCAGCTACTCGGGAGGCTGAGGCAGGGAACTGCTTGAACCCGGGAGGCAGAGGTTACAGTGAGCTGAGATTAGGCCACTGCACTCCAGCTTGGGCAACAGAGCAAGACTCCATCTCTAAATAAATAAATAAATAAATAAAGTCAGTTCAGTGTCAAAATTCTTGTTGCAAAATTCTGCTTTTGAGAACAGAAGAGTACTAAAACATAACTTATCTGAATTGCATTGCCATCAGAGATACAAAAATAAATTTTGTAGTACCAAGCATAAAGTAAGAAAATAATTTGACGTGATAGTACATTTTCATTTGTAGGAAAGTTTTGTGATAAACTAAATAAGAAAATTTGGAAAACAGACAATCTTAGCTCAATTTTATAATGCAGCACTAATTAGGAGGTGAAACAGACATTTTAAAATGTGGGAGTCAGAAAAAATACTTCTTACATTTAACATGAATATTGCCCCTTTCTTTGCTATTTAGAGCATTCAGAGCATAATTTCACAGATGATATATATTTGTCTTAATGCGATTTTCAGACTACATCTAATGGAAAATGCCTGGTTAGGATTAAGAGACATAGTACAGATGTAAAACTACATTTGCATGCAATTATTTCTAAAACAAATGCCAGGGTACAGAATCTACTGAAATGGCTTTCAGGATGGCTGGCACAACATATTAAACCAGCTTCCAATTTCTGAGTAAGTCTATGTTCTGAATATTTCAAATCAAGACACTGAGCACAGAATAACCTTAGATTTTCCACCTTGACTCATTGTCCAACAATGTATGAAAATCGGGTTTGAGCCCAAGAATTTAATGTAGAGATTTATTAATTTTTAAGCAAAACTCTTTCTTGCTTAATGTAAAAACTGTATTTTACATATTAATTTCAAGAAATGAAAAATAAAATTACTAAAAAAATGAAAATAATATAGTAGGCAGAATAAAACAGCATAGTAACAGAGTAGATGTATTATATAGCACTTAGCTTGTTTTAGAGTTTTTTTTTCAAAAAACAATACAAAAGATCTTTAAAGTTACTAATTTTTTCTTAATAGAAATCTCACTGTAGCTGATATTCTTATAGAGATATACTTTTAGGCAACAAACTAGAAAAAACTATTCAAAATAATTCTGAAGTGCATTTGTTGTGAACTTAATCAGAAAGCTTATCAGCATCAATAAATGCTGTGCTTATATAGGGCATTATGCTTTCATAGAAGAACTGACCATGGATGTCCTCAGAGTCTGTGGATGAGGCAAGCCCTTTAATTACTTTTTGGTGGTCTTTTCCATTGGAATGTATTTTTGGATTAGAACTTGATTCAATGAATGAAGCATGAAGATTCACTGCAATATCTATTATATGTAAAGAAAAACACTGTCATATTATATTTTTTTTCCAAATTCACAAAGTACCAGCATCTCTTTTACTGTATGCTTTACTCCTTAGGGGGGAGCAATTCAGATTATGATCACCCCTAGGAATGTATGCAGGGACTGGAGGATGTGGCAGTTCCTTTTCTGATCCCTGCAGGGGAAGCAGCAGCAGCCCTTGGATCAGCTTCTACTTAACTGGTGTTGGTCTCAGTGGCAGCTCCTTTTCTTGCCAATAAGGATAAATGAGGAATAGAGACTGCATGTAGCATATACAGAAGCTTATCTTGTTGCAATCTCTGATTATGATTTGGTCCCTATAAGCCTCTTACCCCTCCTCATTTTGATGTGATGTAGAGAGAGGAAACCTGGAGGAAGAGGACCAGTGATTTAAAAACTAAAACTCCAGCAAAAAAATTTCTTACCATTTGACATGAAAATTCTCATGACGCCAAGAAAAACTCCAGTAGTAGTCCACCACTGCCATTTGCTTTTTCTTTCATATTAAAAGTTATTTCATATATTGCTAAGTAAACACCTAATTTCATTACCAAGTCCACTGCCATGTCAACTGTGGTTCCTGACAGGTGGAGATGAGGGAGGTATAGAAGACAAGGGAATAAAGGGATTCAGAGTCATTCCTGTAGAATCTTCTATTCGTAGTGATGATGGAGATCCCCTCCATGGTGGAGCCATGTAACTTTCATCCCTTCTTTTTCTGTATCTTTTTGTTTGTTTTTGTTTGTTTGTTTTGGAGACAGAGTCTTGCTCTGTTGCCCAGGCTGGAGTGCAGTGGTGTATTCTCGGCTCACTGCAACCTCCACCTCCTGGGTTCAAGCGACTCTCCTGCCTCAGCCTCCCGAGTAGCTGGGATGACAGGCATGTACCACCACACCTGGCTGATTTTTGCATTTTTAGTAGAGACGGGGTTTCACCATGTCGGCCAGGCTGGTCTCGAACTCCTGACCTCAGGTGATCTGCCCACCTCAGTCTCCCAAAGTGCTGGGATTACAGGCATGAGCCACTGTGCCCAGCCCCTTGTCATTATTTTGATCTCATTTTCTAAAAATGAAAATGAAAAACCTGAACAGCAACTAAGAGGCACTATATTATCAGTAACAAAGGAGTAAAAGGCACATGGTTTCGAATCAGACTGACTTGAATTCACATCCAGCTCAAACTACCAGCTACTTGACTGTAGATAATGTAACATAACCTTTCTAAGCCTCAGGTGCCTATTCTGTGAAATGAAAGAGCATAAATAAACACATTACCAGGTACACAAAGTAAGCACTAAATATACGCTACCAAAGCAAATTAAAATTATAAATGCTTCAGGATCTCTGTTTTGTTAGAGAAAAAAAGTATTAAAAAAGTAATGGGAACATCTGACTTGCGAAACCTCTCCGGCTGATTCCTTGGTCTTCTTTTTTGCTGGCCCTAGCCACTCATGTAGATATGATGACTCATACTACTTGTCATTGAAGAGCCTAGAAGACTAGCTAGGGACTAAGAGAAAGCCCTTTTTTAGATACAGGTGTCTCAACCATGACATTAGGCAATCACAAAATCATCATACAGACACGTGGATGAACTAGTAGTAAAAGGCAAAACACCAAAATAGAATTTAAGCATTTTTAACATTAAAATACTATTGCAAGTAACTAGATGCTATGAAAAAAAATTAGTATTAAAATAAATGTAATGCAATTTCTGGAAAGAACTTAATTTATTGACAGTTTAGATCCATAAAGATGAAAAGCTAATATGAGTTCTAAATTAGAAAATATGTTAGGAGATCAAAAGCTATCATTGTAATCACTGCCTACCACAATAAAAGAAAACAGTAGTCCAGAATCAACTTAAATTTTCAAAAAATCATAATGATAATACCCATACTAAAAATAATACAGAATTGTCATTTTTACACGTAAATAAGTTTAATGGGAAAGAAAATGTCAAATTTTAGAACTGTGTTACTGTCTATTAGAAATTACTCATTTCTAAGGCAGAACCAAGTTTCATTAGCCAATAGCTGTTCTGAAGAATGAAGCTAATTTACATTTAAAATAGGAGTACAGTCTACTCTTTAAAAGCACAATGGTAAACACACCAATTTGACAATTACATTAATATGAGTATTTGCATAATCTGTCTTCTACACCTGTTCTTAATTTGAAGCAGCTGCAAGACAAATCATATCACACTAATCTGAAAGGGCATTTGGATGTTCCAAACAGTAATCCATACATCTAATGTTCTGAAGATATTTTATTTTTTAAATGTTTCCTGACCCTAAAAATGGTAAAATTTTTTAGAAGCCATATTTAAAATTTGGTTAATATTAAAGAGGAATAAGCATAATACCAAATAATGCTATCCCTTACATTTTTGTATCCTCTGTTATTGACACAATAATACAGATTTTTATTTCTAGAGGTTTTTAAGTAACATGTATTTTGTTTATATGAAAAAGATTAAAAAGAACAATAAAAATATACCTAGAAAACATCAATAAGGAATGCAATCAGAGGATCAATAGCAAATCCATTAATGAAGAACAGAGCAAAATTCTATAGATTATCTGAAAATGTGTTTGCAGCATAGATCATTGTGGTATCTTTTCGATGTTTCCTTTTTCAAAACTGGATTCCATTTATGTTTAGCAAATATTTCAAAATTTAATAAGCAGAACTTTACTTTCATCTTTTAAAGGAGCCAGCTTGTTTTTATGTGTATTCAAACACATACTCAGAGCTATCAAAAGGAAGTCAGTTTATTATTGTTACATATTCTTCTAGTTCATATACTTAAATTATTCAGCTAGATTCTAGCTGGTGGAATATAAGATGTAATCTGTCAACAAAACTGTCTCTCTTTAATCTTCTACTGTGAAAAGAAAATGAAGTTATAGATTTATAAAGATGTTATTTATTTCTTGAAAAATTAATGACAGCATGTACAGTAATGAACTGTAGCAACAAAGGAAGTCAATGTGTTTATGTGATGTTGAACTCTGAAGAGGTAAACATTAAATGGCTGAATTCTTAGTTCAGTATTTCATTCAGAATTTTATTTTTACAAGAGCTCACATAGTATGTGAAAAATAAAATACTAAACAAAATAACTGAAGTTTACATTTCTAAGACATATATTATTCAGCAATCCTCATCACGTAAGAGAAAACTGAGGCTCAGGAGAGTTAAAGAACTTGCCAACTGCTCACATTTTGTAACAGGTTAAGACTTGGGTATCCTAACTCCAGCTCTATATTCTTTTCCATAACTCACTGATGTTTGTTTGAATGAAGAGCAGCTATTATGACAAGTGAATAGGATCAAAGGTTTTTCCTAAAATAATTTGTCAGTTTTTTTTTTAATTTCACAGTATCTAAAATGCTTCCACACATGGCTTCAAACATACTAGGGAAATACTGTTTCAAAAGTGACTGTGAGAGAGAACTATTTTCTATTTTGATAAATGTATTGCAATCTCTTACCAAGAACAGACTGGTTACTCTAGGAGTATAAAAACAATTTTTATTACTATATAATTTAGGCAATAAAGCTAAGTTATAGTGATTGTGAGAAAAGCAATTTTCACAGTCCTGACCTCTATATATTTCTAAATATTCCTTATTTTATTTTTCTTCATTAAAAACCTTACATATATAATTGAACACACAGCTTATCTGTAAACAGATAAGCTGGCATGTCATAGGGGTATGTGGAACATAATAGAATAAAGTATGTATTGAATATGGACATTGTATTATATCCAACAACAGATTTCACTTTTTCTCCAAGTATCAGAATATTTTAACCTGAATAAATGAGTAATAAACTTCCAACTTTTAAAATAATCTTGCTTCTTCTTGCTTTTGCTGCTAAGGGGAAAACTAACTCATCATCACAGTTAAAACTTTTGGCATATAACACATAAAAAAGGATAATTTTTTGTAAATATATGTTACTGAGAAGGTATCTTTTACTATAATAAAGCATTGAGATAATAAAATTTTAGAGCTTGAGTCATGTCTTCTCAGTTGACAGAAAAAGGCAATGAGACGATAGAACTGAACTGCTCTCCTGAAGGTCATACAGTCAGTAAATGGTGGAGTCAAACCTTGAACCCAGTGCCTCTCCCAAATAGTGCAGAGGCTGATCTCTTACCTTTATTATAAAGCATAAAGGGAATACCAGCAGGTCATTTAAAACATGTTCTTGCTTTTCCATGGTCCTAAAGTAAGCTATACCCTAAACATCAATCTCACATTTAAAAATAGCTACAAAATATGAAACTATGTACATTTCTAGCCTGGCATGATGATCCCCATGAATGTACGCACAAATTCTGATAACGTCAATGTAAAATATGTGTTAACAGTATCAGTGGGAGGTTGAAGTTCAAGTGAATTTCAGTTCTTCATAGTTTTCTGTATTGCCTGAATTATTTTTGAAAGCACATATTGTTTTGTTAATCACTAGAAATAAGGCTATTTTCAAATAGAACAAAGAACAGTAGTTATAAATATTTGTCATAAAACGTACTCTTAGATACCTTTGCTGGTATGAGGGTCCAGCTTACAAGTATTCTGATTTTTCTCATGTTAAAACAGCACCTATTACTCCAGTGCTAGTCTCAGTAATGAAGAAAAATAAATACCTGCCACTCTTAGCATGATAATCTTTTTAATGTAAAAAAATTATTAAAATACTTTTCTAGACTTTTATCTCTCTTTTTTTAAAAAAAAATCTGGTAACCCTTTTGTGATACTCTCCCATTTTCCTTTTAATCACCTCTAATCATATTACTTACCTCAGACTTGTTTTCATACTTAAATATCCCTTTTAAATTCCAGAACTCAGACCTAAATAAGTTTTAAAGAACCACAAACAAAGCCTCTGGAAGCAAAAAAATGAAGACTAGCTTATTCCGCTCATCAGTAAGTGATGGGTAATTCACTAAACACAAAAAAGAGAAACCCAATTTATTCCATAGAACACTCTAAAAAGCCATAACTGTCAAGCAGTTTTTTTTTTTTTTTTTACCTCAAACCACGAGTTTTGTTTAAAATGGCTTAGAAGAACGGTTATTATTCTGAATTTTTATCTAGCCAGACTGTCAACTCCCTGAGGATAGGAACATCTTTGAATCCCCTATGGTACCTGGTGTCTGCCTGGCAAAGTGTCTAACATACCGAGGGCATTTAGTCATGTTTCTTTGATGGATTGATTGAGAATATAAATTCTAATACATGGAAATACTGTAAAACAGTTTTGCAAATCATGCTGCTGTTTTGTGTGTAGTTTGTGGTTTTTCCTCTGGAGCATGATAATCATTTGTTTCACAGGAAATTCTGTGGATTAGCTTTTCAATTTATTTCTACATTTCTCCTGAACTCTCTTTCTAGTAAATAAATATCTACTTGTATGGAATATCAAGCAAAAAGGTAGAAAAAAAGATTTATTAGCCACTTCTGCTTTAGTCTAGCAGTATTGGAAATTATTGTATGGAAACGCCAAATAACATAACCATATCAAACACTTACATAATTATTTCTTATTTGGTTCTCAAAAAATATTGCTTACTGTCAATTACTCTTAGAGCTGTTTCTTTTAAAGTAATTTGCATTAGCATGATACTGTAAATTAAGGCTATTTTGACTCTTTAGTGATGGTAAGATAAATCTTAGCACTGAGTAACCCATTTATCAGTGCACCATCAAGAACTTTACCATAATGCACATTGCTTCCAACAAATTCTGATGTCCTCAAGGAACCAGAAATCTCTAGAGTGTATCAGAGTCTCATGCATATGTATATGTATTTCTGTACTTCATTGAATAACTTAAATGTTCTAGCATTTAACAAAGGGGTTGCAATATGGAGCTTGAAGACCAGATTAAACAGTGGGCTGATTTTTTGTTTGTTTTTGGCTTGTGCAATGAAAGAAAGAAAGAGAGAGAGAAAAGGTGGGAGAGAGGGAGGTAGGAAGAAAGAAATACCTTCTTCAAAAGAAAGATGAGGCCGCGTGCGGTGGCTCACGCCTGTAATCCCAGCACTTTGGGAGGCCGAGGCAGGTGGATCACGAGGTCAGGAGATCAAGACCACCCTGGCTAACACGGTGAAACCCCGTCTCTACTAAAAATACAAAAATTAGCCGGGCGTGGTGGAGGGCACCTGTAGTCCCAGCTACTCAGGAGGCTGAGGCAGGCGAATGGCGTCAACCCAGGAGGCGGAGCTTGCAGTGAGCCGAGATCGCACCACTGCACTCCAGCCCGGGCGACAGAGCAAGACTCCCTCTCAAAAAAAAAAAAAAAGAAAGGAAGATGAGCTCTCAATGTACAACATATTTCCCTCTCCTCATTACCTTGCACTCAGTCTACCATATACCTGCCTTGGTATTAGGAGTTTAACTTACTGGCCTAATGAGACACAAAATGCCTTACTGCAAATAAATATTAAAATTAAAGTTAGAAGAAACCACATAGAAGAAAAACTGATAAAAACAGGTAGACAAACCTTTAATAACAGTTTTGCTACAGAGAATAAAAATGATGTAGTTATTGGCCTATTTCATTTGTTTTCCATATTTATAATGTATTTCTCTAAAGAAAAGTTTATTATACTATTTTTTTTTAATTTGAAAGACAAAATCCAATGGCACAAATTCCACAAACCACAAGTTTAAAAAAGATGGACTAAGTTCATTTTAATTTCATCCTGGATAATTACTGGAAAGCATGCAAGACCTATTATGAGAGGTCTGATTATTAAAAATCATTATGCATTTACAGCATCTCAGGGCCAAACCAATGACTAATTCTTATTCTCGTGGTGCCCTGGATGAAGTGATGACAAACATGTCCAAGAATAATCCTGGTTTGGCTGGGCAGAGTCACATGTAGCATAGAGACCTCACATTCTTCCTCCACCCTCCATCCAGAATGGGGCAGCCTTCAATAAGATGTCAGCCTTTACAGAATAAAACATTTCTACCCTTCCTGTCCTCCTTCTATTCCCCCAAACCAAGAATTCCCAAAGATATGATTCATTTATTTCAAATATACCCTGAAAAGGGTGGGGGAAAAAAGAGACCTTGTAATTGGACAGAACTGAAGTTTGACCCTAGGTACTTGGGAAATGTACTAAAACTTTCTAGCTCTCAGATTCTTCATAAGGAATATATGGACAGTACCAACCAATTCTGGGGTTTATGTGGGAACAAAATGAATGATCACTGGGGCAAAGTATCTGGAACGTAGAACACAGCAGTATGTGTCAATGGAAGTTTGGGGTAAGAGAAAGCAAGGTTTCCTTGAACCTTCTTCCAGGTACCCCAAAAGTATCAATTTTTGCAGTATAGGTGGTTATAGTAATTGCTGCAGGAAATACAGAGAATTTATGGAACATGTCTTACTTCACTGCAGCTGGGAGGAATGTTAAGATTTTCTGAAGTGTTCCAGTGATACCAGAATCTAATATGTAATAGCTAAATGAAACATTTTTCTGTTCTGAACTTGTTTAAAATTCATCTTCTATGATTTTCTTCCCCACCCTTCAAAAAACATTTGCTTCTCTACTTGCAAAATATGCAAACGTTTCATTTAGTTAAACTATCCAGTGTTTGTTCCACTGCTTACATATGTTCCATCAGAATCCCTCATCAGCACTGCCAACATTCAGTAGCAACTTCCTGGAGGGAAAGAATCATCTTTGCATAGTTTACTTTGTATTGTGCTTTACCTAGTGCTGAGTATATACTGAGTCTTTAATAACATTTTAAGTATAAATAAAAATATTAAAACTTAAAACCCTATAACCCACTGAACTTTAGTCACATTAATACACAGGTTTGCATATTTCTAAATTTTCCTAGAAGAAAAAAGCAAAATTTATTTCACTAAAGTATTTCAAGTTATAACATCTCTTTTCACATATCCCTAGGGTCCCATGAGTCAGTACTAATATATTTGGTAAACTATTGGTGGCAGAAGTTGCTAGATGTTTGCCCCAAAATTCATCCTTCTATTTTTCTCTACCAAAAGAGCCCCAACTTTGTTCAATGTGACAAAGTGCCTGACTAAACATGATCAGCTTCATAGACTCAGCTGAAGTGATGGGTATTCATATGATATTGTTCAGGATGGTGAAAGAGAAACAGAAGTCACTGTTTGAGGCTTCCGAGAAAGCTGGTTATTAAAGGGGACAGCTTCAGCTGGTCTGCACCTATTTTTATTTTGCCCTTTCTGTTTTGTCGTTCCCTTCTTTTTGCCTAGAACATGGGCATAATGCTTGGAGGAAGGAGAGTTATCTTGTGGCCATGAAGACAAAAGCTACATAGGGGCAGAGCAGGAAGCTAGCTAAAAGGAACCTTGGTCCTCTGTGTCATCCTTGAGCAGTTGTACCAGTCAGCTCTGGACTACTTTTCTATGGAGTTCATGTTTCGTGACAAAAATAAAATCTATAATCCTAAATAGAGTAGCTAATAAACTTCATAGTAAATTTAGATAATATTTTAGTGGAAATATACATAATTCGTGTGGCTATGGCAATGGATATAATTAAATCATAAAAATTATATACCGATAAATCACGTAGGAAGTATAGTTTTTTGATATTTGAGAAATCCTCACATCTTACTTGTAATCACATATATTTCTATTTTTTTTTTTTTTTTTTTAAGACAAAGTCTCGCTCTGTTGCCCGGGCTGGAGTGCAGTGGCGTGATCTCAACTCACTGCAACCTCCGCCTCCCGGGTTTGAGCTATTCTCCTGCCTCAGCCTCCCAAGTTGCTGGGACTACAGGCACATGCCACCACACCCAGATAATTTTTTGTAATTTTTTAGTACAGACGGGGTTTCACTGTGTTAGCCAGGATGGTCTTCATCTCCTTGACCTCGTGATCCGCCCGCCTCAGCCTCCCAAACTGTTGGGATTATAGGCGTGAGCCACAGTGCTGGGCCAATCACATATATTTCTAATACCATTTTCTCAAGCAGGTATCTCACTTCCGGTTCCCTAGTGAAAGTATCATTGATACGTAATGGCATTAGAAACATGATTAATATAGAGCAATGAGGAGTATATTTTGTTCAGAAAATAAGTAGGAAGTAAGGAATTTATTGTAAGCCAACAATGTGTGTATAAAATTCATAAAACAGAAGATAGAATCAAAGAAGAAAATATTTTGATAGATAAAAAAGAATCAATTGTTATTGCTAAAAAAGTATGTCATATGCTATCTAGCCAAGAAAAGGAATCATTAGAAATAGTATTTCATAAAGAGCCTGCCTAACGGAAGCAGACAAAGTAGTAATATGAGAGAGAGTTGGGTAATGTGACCTGAATCATGTCTTCTAATGATATTCATATCTGCTTCTAAGTTTTTTTCTACAAAAACAGACAATCTCATAAATATCATACTTTAATACTTGTTTCATCAGTTGAATGGAAGTGATACCGTAGTCTTATAGGACGGAGAAGGAACAATACAGTTTACAAAATCCAATTCAATTTGGCAAGAATTTTATTTAGCATCTACCATGTGTCAAGCATTGTGGTAGGAAGTGAGGTTATAAACATGAATAAAATGCAATCTCTGACATGAAAGGATTTAGAGTCTGAGATTGAGCTAGAGAAGTAATCAGATAACTGTAATAAAATATGGTATAATCTATCTTTGTAACTAGTATATTTGGGATAATAAAATAAAAATGCAATTCTGGATATTCACTTGTGTGAGGAGGGATTTTTTTTTTCTTTTTGATGCATCAGAGAAGACTCCAGGGATTAAGGGCCTCAAAGTATGTATAGGAGTTTGCCAATCAGATAAGGGGTGTTGGAATGACCTTCTAAACAGATGGAGAAGCAGGAACAAAAACAGGTTGGTATCAAAGTTTGCATAGTTAATGATGCCCTGCAAAATGCCTGGCATATGTAAAACAATCTATTCATTTGTGACTGAATGAATGAATAAATGAACAAATAAATAGTATGTTTGGAGAGCAGTAAGGATTAAGTCATGGTTGTAATGTATCAGGTGTATGATGGTGCATAGCACTAGTCTATGAAAAGCCTTTTGTGACATGCTGGGGTTTAAGAACAGGGCAATTTTTACATGATTAGGGCACAGAAATATGACACTAACAGATCAGAAGGGCTTAATGGCTGGAGTCTACAGAATGGCGTCAGGAAAAGCTGATGAAAACATTGGACTGGGTAAGGAAAAACAAATAACTTCACTTTGGAACATGTTGATCTAGGTTGAGATGCCCCAGTAAGCAAATGAAAAACCACATCTGGAGCCTAGGAGTAAAGAGGGGCTTGATAGAGTTATATACAAACACTGGTCTATAGACTCAACAAATTTATGGAAAACCTATGATGGGCCAGATAGTGGAAATGTGATGAATAAGGCACAGTCTTGGCCCTCAAGAAGCTTATAGTAATTATGATTCGGTGTGATACATATAAGAATAGATGCATTAACAAGACATATAAGTAATATATGGAAGGGAATAATTAATTCCACATAGTGTGTGTGTGCTGGTGAGGATGGGGAGGATATTAAAGGAGACTTCACCAAGTAGTTGACACACAATTGAAATTTAAAAGATGCAGAAAAGATTTCTAGATGAAAAGGTGAAGAAAGGCCTATTGAGAAAAAAGAAGGGAAGGCCAGCTGCATGGAGACATGAACCGATGTTTCAGTAACTATAAGTAGTTTGATACTGCAGCTCATATAACACGTAAAAACCGGGTAGTGGACAATGAGATCAGAGTGCCAGAGCCATTGCAGCAGACAACTATCAATCTATTGATTGATACTATACAATCAATTTTTTCTTAAGGTTTCTAATACCAAAGGGAAGCCCATTGAGCATAGCAGATATATACTGAGGAGTTTAGGATGCAGATATTATTTTAAAAAATAAAGATAAGAAGGGAATGAGTTCATTACTGAAGATTTTACATAAGAAATCATAACAGTAAAAATAAAATTCTGACAATATTGTTGGAAATGATCCTGAAAAGGCTGATCAGAGAGAGACATCTCAAGAAACCTGCTCAGAATCGTTTTTAATTAGTTCAGATTTAGACAATAAATATATAAACAAACAAAAGTTAGTTCTGGGCTGAGATTCAATAACTGTTGCATCTGGAAGTAACCTGAAGTATCACTAGTTCAGCCTTTTCATTGCAAGGGTTGGAAAACTGAATCCCAGAGAGGGAAAATCTTATAGTATATTAATAGAATTTGGGGTTCACTGTTTTCTTGTTCCAGAAGAGAAGAATAGTTCAGGGTTCCTATATACTACTCTGTAGGCCAGCTGTATTGTAAGCCAACTGTATTTTATCTCCTGGAGAGTTTTAAGTATCTTTATTTCCAAAGATTCCATCCCTCATTCCTCAATTTTAATTCAGTAGTCTGGGATAAACCCAAGATCTCCATTTTTATAAGACGTTCAAGTAATTTTTTAGACTTGAAAATGAATTGTATAGACATCCTCTAAGACTGTGTATGGGAGTGGTGATTGTTATTGATTAAGGAAAATAAATTCTCCTAAAATGAAGGAAAACTTCAAATGATGGCCATGATTTTGAGAAACTATAATTTTAGTCATATTTTAATCATCAGTTAATATGTTTTAAGTGCTTGATTCTATGGGAAGAAGGTAGAAGTAGAGAGAATAATTTTGTTTTTTATGTTTGTTTGCTTTTACAGAGATATTCTATCCAAGAATTTGCTACAGTCTTTCTGTGAGACAACAGATTTCTTCATGTCAGCACATCATAATGTTCAATGTGTTCCTTGGTTTGTCACTTGAGAACGTGCAGTAGCACTAGCAGTAGAATATGTCAAGGTGGCAGCTTTTACAGCAATGCAAGTGTTAGCATTAAAAGTGTAAGGATTTATATACTATGCAAAGGAATTTTCTGTGTATTTTGTGTTATCGAAATGCTTAGCTATTAGGCACTAAAGGTTCTGTGTCTATACTGATAAAATTTAAACCTGTAAAAATAGGCACAATCAAATGACAAACTTAAAAACCAAAATAATTTTAGCCACAGCTTGATGTGATTCAAGACCTTTAACTGGATTTAGACAGAGGCTCTCTAACTGGGTGGGGGCGGGGTGGGGGGGCATAAAATCCTAAATTCAGAATCCCTGAATCAAACTAGGAAACAATGAATGGCCATTAAAGTAAAGTCTCTACTGATTTACTCAATATTTGTGAGAGGTCTGTTCATACTCAAGACTCAGCCTTTCCCTATTCCCTTAAAAAGCATGCTAGAGGCTGGGTGCAGTGGCTCATGACCATAATCCTGACACTTGGGAGGCTGAGGCAGAAGAATCACTTGAGCCCGGGATTTAGAGCCCAGCCTAGGCAACGTAGGGAGACTTCGTCTCTATTAAGAAAAAGAAAATGAAGAAGAAAAAGAAAAAAATATGCTAGGCAACTTTTACTCTGAAGGAATATTTCCCAGTAATTAATTGATGCCAGTGGAGATTTACAATTAAGAAGGATAAAAATTTTAAGACAGGGAGCTTCTCTCAAGTCTTCAATAAAATAATAAGGAAAGTAGGGGATACTTGTTTGTTCACTTTGGGTGAACATAGATGAAAGATGGCAAGATTTGGTAGAATAGAGCCTTAAAATTCACAGATGTTATGGATTTGTGTGGTTATTTGCATATGATCTCTAATTCTCTAGGCATTGCACCTGTGCAGTTCTTCAAGCCATGAAACAATCAAGTAGCTAAAAGGTTGATTTGGTCTTTAGATTGCTGACTTCTCACACACATAACCTAATTCCTAAACTCATATGGATTTTTCTATCACTAATGTAGCTTTGCTGTTATCTACCTCACTAATGTAGGAGAACCTATAATGTAAAAAAACGTTTCTTTTTTGAAAATTTAAAATTAATCACAGGGCAAATTTTATTGAAATTTTTAAAGTTGTTAACTTGTATTAGACTTTGTATAAGGCAATGGTAGCTTGGTACAAAACAAGGACAGTACACAAGAATGTCTGCATAAACCTCACCAAATTTTTGAAATGGAAATTTTTTTTAATTTGAGGATTCACGAAGATCTATGGATATATACATTGTGAATGTCGAGGGTCTACTATAATTCTACTACAATTAGTTCTTATGAGTGGTTTCTACCTCATCTAATCAGAGAATACAAATTTCATTTTGAAAAATCCACTATACTATAGTAATTCATTAGCATTTATCAAGTGCCTTTGGGAAAAGGAACTTTGTGACCAAACATAATTTAACTTAAAATCATGTTAGATTCTTGTAATGAGCTTATATGATTTTCATATTAAGATAGGGTGACTTAAATATTTTGAAAGAACAGGCTGGGTATGGTGGCTCATGCTATAATCCCAGCGCTTTTGGAGGCCAAGGTGGGTGGATCACTTAAGGTCAGGAGGTCGAGGCCAACATGGTGAAACCCCATCTCTACTAAATATACAAAAATTAGCTGGGCGTGGTGGTGCATGCTCATAATCCCAGCTACTCGGGAGGCTGAGGCAGGAGAATTTCTTGAACCCAGAAGGCAGATGTTGCAGTGAGAGGAAATCTTGCCACTGCACTCCAACCTGGGTGACAGAGTGAGATTCTGCCTCAAAATAAAAAAAAAACAAAAAACAAAAACAAAATAACAATTTATTCCACATTTGTTTCATCTTTCCAAATGCTGTGCTTCCAAATTCAGCATTACTAAAATAATCATAATCAGCACAATCTTAGATGTTCTTAGAACTGACCATTTAATATAACTATCCCAAGTGATTCTAGTTTAAATATTCATTTTGTAATAGATTTTCTGAAAAAGCAGACCAAAAGATTAAGGAACAATGAAACCACTCTGATGACAATTTTTTAAAAAGCCATTGTAAATGTCATAACAGGAGATTTCTAGCGCTAAAAAGAAAAGGAAAAAGCCTTAGGGTTCCAGGTTCTTCTAAGTAGCTGAGATACTCAAGAGGAGAAGTGCTTTCCTATTGAAACTCCAACTTAAATAGCACAAACTATTCTTGGTGTAAGACAAGAATTAAATATTAGATACTGGATTGTAAGAATGGGCACAGTTTTATTTTGTTAGTAAAATGATATGTTAGAATATCTTTTAGGTTCATGATAGAATTAGATAGTTACAGATATTTAAAGTTTCTGTGTTCTTATGGGACCAAAGGGACAGCAATAAAGTAAAATAGACAAGATTATATGATGAGAGAAGAAAATAAAATGGTAAAGGAGAAAAGAAAGCAGTAGAAAAGGTGAAGGTAGCAGAAACATTCTAAGAAAACCGATAGAAATGTGGAAGGTGGGTTGATAGAAATATATAAATAGAATCCACAGAGGAAACACAAATAATCTTAA
The DNA here is from genome assembly GCF_028885625.2 of Pongo pygmaeus. NCBI lineage: Eukaryota > Metazoa > Chordata > Mammalia > Primates > Hominidae > Pongo > Pongo pygmaeus. Next base: position 113,216,370 of record NC_072379.2, on the reverse strand, counting down.
ATGTAAGTAAATTTCAAAATAATTTTACTTTTTGTCTTTAATCATGTGCTGACACTGTTCTTCACTTTGTCATTCAATTTAGCTTGTATAACACTTCCAAACATCTTAAGATAAAATTCACAGCCTAAGTCTTAAATCCTATAGAGACCTCCCATAACAATATTAATATTCTATTTCTTTCTTGCTCTCACTTTAAGGTAGAGAAGTCAAGGGAATATATACTTAAAATCCTAATGGATCACAGAAAGAAGCAAGTGCTTGGGTAGCTAAGAAAAGCGAAAATTTGGTCTCCTAGATAGCAAAGTTCTTCCATATTTAATTTATGGAAGTTCAGTATTATATATGCAACATACATTTTCTTTCACTGCAATCTGAGAAGCAAAAGTACATTTATTAATTCCCTATTTTCTATTTATCATCTATGTTAAAGTATGATTTTTCTCTATTCATTATTGATCACATTAGTACTGCAGATCCTAAGAGTTACTGATGAATGATGAAGAATGAGGGGGATTTAAAATTATCTGTGTTGCAATCAACTAAACAGTGTTTATGCAAAAATGTTCTCCTTCCTGTGGACATTGCTTGATGTGGCTGAAAAGCCTTAAATTTTATAAACTCCCCCTTTTCTTGACCTTCCTTAATAAATCCAATGCTAATTTGATTGCTCTAGTCCCCTCTTGTCTTCTGCTTTTTCTTCTTGATCTAAAAAAATATGAATGTTACTGAGCTCCTCTTTTCAAATTACCTTTTTCAGAAATCTCCTCTACTACCATGGATTCATCTCTCACTTCTGTGTTGTTCCCCAAATGTTTCTCTTTAGTCTTGACCCCTGTCAAGCTTTCTTTCAAATTTGCTAAAAGCTAGCTATTTCTACTTCCTTGTCTTGCCATCTCCTCAAACTCAACATGTCTAAAGCTTAAGTCATCATCATGCCTACCTAAATAGTTTTTAAAGGATTATCCTTATTCCAGGTTTCTCAGAATTCCCTTTCCTGAAAATATCCTCCAAATGTACCATTGCTATCTTCAGAGACCACTGCTTTGATAATTTCACTTCCTCATCAAAAAACTTTAACAGCCCCTTCTACCCAATCCATAAAATACTGACTTCTTAGCTTGACACTTTAAGCTCTATACAATCAGCAATGTGTATTTCTAGCCCCCAACCCATTCATTATTCCATTAGTATGGTATCTCTAGGCTGATCAAAACAAACTACTTACGCTTGCCTAACCAGATCTCAGAATTTCCTATGTCTACATCTTTGATGACATCTTTAAAAAAATTCTCCATCAAAAATTCCTTTATCTACCAAATTCCTTTTCTTTAAGCCCAACATACATGCTACCTTCTCTACAAAGTCTTCCCTGATCACTTGTAGCCTGAATTGTTAATTTTCTTTTTTAAATACTTATTGTTCTTTCTGTTTTTCCCATTTCTATAGCACATCCACTGTGGCCAATAATGTGTTTATTTGTGTGCAACTCTGAATATCTCCTCAACTAAGTCATAAGTCCCTGAGGATATTACACATGATAAATAATCACTCAATTTATACTGAATGAATGAATATTTTTTTTCCTCCTCCAAATCTCCTCCTTTGCTCCACTCAGCACAATCTCCTCCTTATTCATTGTTTCAACAAGTTTATTTATTGAGCTCTATTATTCACCAAGCACTGTGCTAGGTACTAGAGAAGAGTAGGGAATTCATGATTCCTGCTGTCATATAGCTTACAGTTTAATAGAGAAGATAAACATAAATATAAGTTTATGTTTGGAGACTTAAAATATAATAACATAAATATAATATAAACATAAATATGTTTATGTTTGGAAACTTAAAATATAAGTTTACGTTTGGAGAGTGTGAAGTATATATGTGGTGGGAGCCTATAGCAGGGGAAAACACTCTAATATTCCTTAAAACACACAATTACAACAAGGGCATACTTCAAATCATTGAAATATCTGGGAATAGTAACAAATTATGGCCAAATGCTGTGATATAGAATATATATCATAACCTTGAATTAAATACCAATTTCTTGGAGGCTAGCATAATGGTAATTATTTATTAACTCCTTATCCAAGGATTCATGCTAAATACTTTACATAATATAATTTTTGGTCTTCACAGCAATCTTGAAAGGTTGGGTATCTTTATTCCTATTTTAGGGATGAGGAAACAGGCTCCAAAGAGATCAGGTTATTCTATCCAAAGCCTTATTAATGGCAAGGGCAGGCTTCAGATCTAAAACACATGGTTCTTTCTTCTATATGCCATGAGTAGATCGTACGGTAAGTTTTCCACACAAGCATGCTCAGTAGCAATGAGCTCAATGTCCCAGACCCTCCTCCACAGGGTGTCAGCCTTGAGCAGCTGGTCATGGATAGAAACATCATCATAGTTTAACAAAAATTGTATTCTATAACATTCTTTTAAATTTGCCTATTTCATGCTGCCTTTTAAGAAATGTTCTTCACTGGAATGGGAAAATAAGAGTCACACAAGACATAGTCTGTTCTTGTAAACAGTATTTGAATTAAATTCTTTTTTTTATGATCAAGAAATAATGTATTAGACCTCCTGCTCATTTTTCAATACACAGAAAATATAAATAGTAAAGAATATCTTTAAAAACTTATTTCTAAATTTCTGGCATCACAATAGATTGCTCTATTTAAACCTGTATCTCAATTTTTCTGGCAATGCTGCTTTTATTTGGAACAAAATGTGGTTTAGCTTCTCTCCACTTCTTCTACATTATATTTACAAGTAATATTGAAAAAGAAATATTCAATTTCATTCTTTATCGCTACATAAATAAAATTTTATCATTTCCTAAAATACATTTTGTAATGCCTGATTCTATATCCCATATAAGTTAGTATTTTCCTCCAGAATATTTTACAAATTATAAACTTTTATAACTTATTCTTGATTTTTTACATAGAATATGGAATTTCAGTATTGCTAATTAGTTTACTATAGAATTTCTGGTTTTGTCAGCTTTTGTTATTTTTAACAATTTGGAATGAAATAGTAAAGTAAAAATAATGTTAAGTTGCATTATATCAAAACATATTTCAATGTAAATTATTAAAGTAAATACATTGGTTAAATAATTTTTATGTAGCTTACATTTCTCATAAATTCAATTTATAATATTTCAAGGCATTAAACAAAACAAAGCTTCCTCAGATATACAGAATTATATTTGCGCAATGGTTTTCCATACATATGGGATTTAATTCTTTGTTTCCAAGGCACTGTTTCTGGATGGGGCATGTTAATAAACAAATGTTTTGTAATAAAAACCAAGCAAACAAAAACATAATCCTTACTTCATAAGCTAATATCCAACAAGATGTACCCAATCCTGAAAAATTAAGATACCTCTCACTTACTTCAAAATGAAAACAAAATAAATATTTAACCATGGAATTTAAGATCTTGTTCATCAGTTAGCCCAACGTCTTTATTTTAAAGATGTTAAGTAACTTCCTCAAACTTATATAACTATTTGTGGCAGAGTCAGAATAAGACCCCCAAATTTAATTCTCTTTTGCTTTTTACTATTCCATTCTTGAACTTCTTAAGACAGAATTATAAAAATTTTAGAATTCAATTACCTATTAGAAAGGAGAACTTTATATTATATATTAACCTACAATGAAGGAAGTGATTACAATGCTAAAAACTAATATTCATCTAAGATAGCAAAGCAATGGCATTTACCTTAAATTTACGTCTCTGCTCTGCACAGCTGTTGAAGAACCACAAGTCTGTCTCATGGCTGTAAATGTAACAAGAACAATAATGCGACCAATTTTCATATCTAAACTAAATTAAGTAGATTTGTCATAGGCTAGAAAATTGAAAATGTATTTTACAAAAATTTTTTAAAATTTACAGATTATGGAAGTGTGCATGTGTGTATGTGCATGTTGGCATTTGCGTGTGTGTGGGGTGATGTGTTAACTTACTCTTTCTAAACTGAAAATTAGTTTCATGAAATTGAAAGGATTAAGTATTATTCTTTTTGGCTAACTTTCCTCATTATGGATCACTATGAATATATCAAGTCTAGGAAGTGCTAGGAGTAGATTTAAATAAATAAGACAAATTAAAGTGAGAAGCTGTCTTTGGCTGTTATTATTAGGATATGTTTTCTGGGATACACAGTAAGAATGTAAAGCAGAAACATCTGGTAATGCTTAAGTTAATATTGCCTCCCATTTGCATCACAATCTTTATATATTATTCATCAATATGCCATTAATCAATGTACTTGCTGATTGCACCTATTCAATTGGTGTTTCATGTAATGAGATTATGGAAACATGTTTCAAATACATATATTCAGATATCTATACATGAAAGTGAAATCACTACTACAATTGGCACTCAAGCTTGTCAGATGTGATGTTTTCTTCTTTCCATTTTGCATTAGACATGCTAACATCTATGCCATCTGTAGCACAAAATCCTGAACAAATGTAAATGAAAAAATAATAGTAGATAAATACTAGTCTACTAAAAATAGAACTGTACCATGTCACACTTCAAATCTGGCCACCACTTCTTAACAGAGAAAAGAAATTCAGGTGAATGTTAACAAGCAACTGAATATTGTTCTTGTGACTTGAGCCATCAAAACAGGTTTTGAAATCTGTATTTTCTTTCAAACTTTATAAAATAGTTCTCTATCAAAACTATACTTTAAAATAAAAAATACAAAGTATCTCTTTTGGTCCTCTAAAGATGTTATGCCTGACATATTAAGAACCATCATAATCGATTAATACTAAATATCTTGCCTTGCACCTACAGATTTTGAAACATTTTCAATTATCCTTTTGAAATGTAAAGATAATATACTAACTCTATTATGAATGTTTGGTTAAACACTTGGTTAAGTAGAAAAAGATCTACATTTTGAAAGAATTATATAAGAAAACTTTTAAAATGTTAATTTCATATCAAATTATTGAAAATTTTAACAAAAACATCATACCCTTTTTTAAAACATAAGTGGCAAATAGTGCAACTCATGCTAAATAATATTTGAAGATACAAGGATAAGCATTACCTAATATTCCTGTTTGACAACAGATGTGTAAGCTAGTATCAAATGCTGTTAAGCTTTTATTAGATTTTTAATACAATCCCAGCATGTCTCCAGTTGCTAAGCTTATCAAGTCCTATGAAATACTAAAAATGAAGGCTCACATTATATTAATTGCAGTGTACATTTTGGTGAATAAGTCTCATTCAATATCTCTAAATTCTCATTCATAAAACCCAACTTCTCGTTCCTATGATATTTTGGCATGAGATCTCATTAAAATTACAAACTAATACTGAAATGCTATAGTCTAAACAATGGAGATATATTCAGATTAATATGCATCACAAAATGAAAAACAAGTGACACAATGAAAGTCTTTGTAGTCATGGTCAGCAACTGCAATTGTTAAAAGGTATTTATAATAGTTTTAATCATTCTTTTATGCTAAAATAACAAAACTGGACACTTCTGCTCAAAATTTTACTTATGCATTGATAAACAAACAACAATTTCTTATTTTAGAGCCATTAATATTCCCACATTCTATTGTGGGTATTTTGTAAGGAAAAGTATGTATATTTTAGTCCAAGTATCAAATCTTGCCTTTCAATGCAACAACAACAACAACAACAACAACAAAAAAAAAAAATAGAAAAACTAAAGCCCAGCCATTCTTTCCAGAGATACCCTGGTAACCAGCAATATAGAAACTTCTACTGGACTTAGCTTTGGAGAGGAAGAAGCAACTGCGAATTCCTCTATTTTGTCAAGAAATATGATAAAATAGAATTAGCAAAATATATAGTATTTTTTAGACACTTAAAACAGTAACTTCATTCCTATCTTTTGCTTATGTTGCCAGCATCTAATTATCCTTTTCTATTCCAACAATAAAGCAAAATTCCCACTCTGAAGCCATAGTGAGGATAAACATTTCATTTGCTATCTTCTGTGACTTCTATGTAAATTTTTCTCTGTCATGTAAATGCATGAAGAGACTCTCATGGAATCAGATAACTCCATGGAAATACTACTCCTACGCTCCCATTATAAATTGGGGAAGAATATGATGGTGAAGAAAGTGACACAGAATTATTCATTAGTTAAAACAAAGGAATGTGAAGTTGCTTTTAAAAGAGAAAAAACTGAAAAGAATCTTAAACTCAGGGTGATTAAATAAAACTTTCATTTCCAGTCATGGCAGACATCTGTACTCTGTTGAAACATCCCTTATCCCCAAGTCCCTCTTCTTCTCATCCACCCTCCACAAATGACTTTGTTCCCAGGAAAATCT
>NC_072379.2:113110000-113205000 GCF_028885625.2 Pongo pygmaeus | reverse complement strand
TTCTAATGAGTAGGTCATGGTGATAATTAACTAAGGATGAAAATGCTCTGTAACCTGTCAGATAAATACTTTTTTCCACTGAAGAACACTGAAAACTTTCACCAAATATAAAATTATTTGAGAATAGTTTAGAAATACCCAGCAAAACAAAAAAATGTTGAGTATGCTAAGGTTTATAAATAACTTTTTTTTTCAAAGTAAATATATGTATATTTGGGGAAAAAACAGACATCAGTCATATATCTCCCTATAAAAATAGGAATGCTTAACCTATCAGCCTGTTGCATTTGAGACATTAAAATGAAAAATGACATCTACGCCCATTAATATCTTCAATGTATAAACAACACAGCGTGACACATTCTTGAGAGCTGAAGGCTACAAAATCTCTCTGAAACATAAATAACAAAGCACTCAGAAGCATATTTGATGTTGATATTCATCTCTGAGAAAAACACTGTTGCCTAGGCTTCTTATGAAAATAGATGCAGCCCAAATGGATCTCCTGTAATTGGTTTCAGATAGCGAGGTCAGAAGAAATATGATACAAGAAACGATTATGTGGAACAGGCGAAACAAGAATGTTTACACAGTCACTCCCTAGTTATACTGACAAGGGGTGTATACTTTGCAGATAACCAGAACCAAAAAAAAATTGCCAACAGGACATCCAGATTTTTGCTTCTCATATTCATATAGTTTAACCTTTAACACATTGTGTCTTCAACATGTTACTTTGAATACGAAACATAAAATAAGTTTTCAAACAGAGTTTAATTTTCTAATTATTTTCCCAAGTGTGGTTGATAAAAAGTATATTGAGATCCTTCCAGAAAGGATATAAATTCGTATTCTGTTTGGCCTTTCTTCATATTATGTTCCCACTAAAGAGGATATACTGATAAATGTAATCTGAAGTCTCATAATGTTATTTAATAGAAGAAAATTAATCATCTAATTGGCATAACCTATTTTCAAATAGCAATCTATCAGAGTGAAATTATGCATCTGTAGCTATTGACCTTTTATGTTTCATGCCTGATACATAATTAGACAGTTTGTTTAAAAAGCTAATTATTAAAGAATATTTTAAAAATGATATTTTTACAGTATATATTACATAAAGTTAGAAAATTAATGTGTGGATATATTATATTTACACTGTAAATCACTATGGAGGCCAAATTGAGATACTAAGACTACTTATTGTATAATAATTATAAAATAATACTATACTATAACAAGAGTACTTTAATAAGAGTAATTACTTGCAAAGCATCCTATTTACCAATCAAATATCTTATGATGTAGAGCCAAAGGAGAGACAATCAGGGTATTGAATGTGTGATGGAATGGATCCTCAAGTCATCCTCAGAAGTGAGAATAAATTCTTCAAGGTTCAAGTCCAAACCCAATATTCAGTATATTCCATTATGGCTCCAAACCCCCAGATGACCTCAGAAATTCTATGAAATAAGCCTGTGCGTTAACAGTAACTAATATCTAAGACAGGTTTTGTGTTTTTTTCAGATGTAGAATGAGTTTAATAGGGAGAACACATTCTCTTCCTCAGAGTCAGCATTCTACAAGGTTCAGTACACCAAGTAGCCTGATATTCCTAGCTCTATGTTCTTCACTATTCTATTGCTAATGGTAATAAATTGCTAATGTAATATCCTAATATTACCTACAATAATTTTAAATACATATTAAGGAATTCTGTCCAACTTTAAAATTCTAAGGAATGTAAGGTAAAGATAAATTAGGACTGATTTTACTAAAATTAATGCTTTTACAACTTCCCTTTATCATGGGACATGTTCCAGTAACTATAATAATTTTTGTGCATTCTTTCGATTATTTATCTTTCTGCTATAAAACATTTTATTATTTTTCCCAAATAGATTTTGGATTTACTTTTTGTTTTACACATACCTTAACAGGGTTTTTTTTTTTCATTATGAGACCAATATCATCTTTTGTTTGGATATGTATTGAAGACTCATTACTTCTGTATTGCTATGATTTCAACCAGTATATCAGATATTAACTGAAAAATACATGCTACTAAATTATACTACAATATCTGAAGGTAAACTATTATTTGAATCCTCTGTTCTGCATATGCTCTTAAACTTAAAAGTAAGACTGTAGGGGAAATAGTATTTGGGAAAATATTTGGAAGAATAAAATACATAAAAGTATTTGTCCTTAAAAATGTTTGCGATTATGTCCCATATACCTAGCAAACAACAAAGCACTGCACACTTGCGGAGGTAGAAGGGGTGATATGACATTGTTTCTATCTTCAAAAGCTTATTGTTTAATACGAAAGATCTAGTTGAATGTCAAAAGGCCATAGACAATGTTTTAAAAACGCTTCAGGAGTTCATAAGTAAAAGAAATTATCTTTTGTTGAGAAGCTCATTGAAATTTTTATGGAGGATGTAATATTTGGGCTGGAGTTACATGAGAATCATCTCGTGGAGATGACAGAAGGCCACGCCAAGTAGGAACAAAGAAAATGTGAGATTATATATAGTGAAAAGAAAATAATTGATCTTGGATAGAGCATACACTTAGTCTAGGAACTAGTAAAACATGATGAGAAGATTGGTTGGGGCTAATTATTGGATATAACTAAACAATAAATGACAGTCTTGATGTTATATAGCAGGTAAGAACAAATTTTGCTGAAATCTGGCAATAAAATAAGCCTGGCCCAGGACAATACTGAAGTCATGTTGTAAAGGATAGATAAGGGATGAAGAGAGTGAGACAAGACAGAGGTATAAAGACTTGTAAAAACGTATGTGCAACTGTCCAAATAAGAGATAAGAATAACATGAATCATGTTAGTTCAAAACAAGAATCATGAGAGGTACTGTCAAAGAAGAGCTGGCACAACTTAGTAAATGGGTATGAGGTAAAGGCTAGGAGGAGTCAATGATGACTCCAAAATTTAAGTCAAAAGAAACTGAAAGAACAGCTGTGCCACTACCACAAGGGAGGAAATCAGATTATAAAACACAGGCTTTGGAGAGAAGATTATGCTGTTTGCCTGATGGCAGAATAATCAAGAGAAGATTTCTTTAGTAGATAGTAAATATAATGCAGAGCTCTGGTTGAGGGTGATCAGAGTGATCCCACTGACAACAGATTCCCAAAAGTAAGACATAGATGAATAGTTAAGGCAAAGGGAGTTTATTAGATTGTTCGTAAAGACACCACAGAGAGAGGAAGAGTCAAGACCCCAAACTGCAGAATATTTTCCTGAGAGGAGATGAGGAAATAGTGAAAAGGAAGACAATAAATTGTGAGGAGGGCACAGTAATAGAAGTCCAAAAGACTTCTGGAAAAGGTTAAACAAAGAATTACCATATGATCCATTCATTCCACCCAAGGTACAATATATACCCAAGAGAAATAAAAACTTACGTTCCCACAAAAAGTTGTACATAATTGTTCATAGCAACATCATGCATAATAGCAAAAGATGTAAACAACCCAAATTCCCTTCAACTCATGAATAGATAAAATATGGTATATTTATTTAATAGAATATTTGTCTGTAAAAGCGGATGGAGTATTGATACCTGCTACAATATGGATAAACCTTGAAAACATTATGCTAAATTAAAAAAGTCAGTAACAAAAATCATATACTATATCATTCTATTTGTATAATATGCCTGGAATAGGCATAACTAAAGAGACAAAAAAAAAAAATGTATTAGTGGTTACAAGGGCCCAGACGTAAGATAGAATGGAAAGTGACTGCTAATGAGAATGGGGTTTCTTTTTAGGGTGATGAGAATGTTCTGGAATTAAACAGTGGTGATAGTTGAACAACCTTGTGAATATGCTAAAAACTCCCTGAATTGTATACATTAAAAGGGTAAGTTTTGTGATACATAAATTATATCTCAATAAAGCTGTTATATATTAAAAATTTGTGAGAGGACAGGATGAATGATACTATCTTCAAACGTCAAAAACTCAAAAAGGCCAAGATTTGTTGAAAAGTTCATGTTGACCTGATGATTTGTATGTGACCTATCAGATATCAGTTCCTATAGTGTACTGAAGTAGAAGTAGTTTGCAGGGAGTTACTAGGGAATTAATGGGGAAAACCATAGCCATGAGTGCAAACAATTGGTTTGATTAGTTCTGTGAAGACTAAAATAAAAGAGAGTTACAGTTTGAGGGTTTTTGTTTGTTGTGTTTTTTTTTTGTTTTTTTTTTTTTTTTTGAGACGGAGTCTCACCCTGTCGCCCAGACTGGAGTGCAATGGCGCATCTCAGCTCACTGCAACCTCCGCCTCCTGGGTTCAAGTGATTCTCCTGCCTCAGCCTTCCGAGTATCTGGGATTACAGGCGCGTGCCTCCATGCTCAGGTAATTTTTGTATTTTTAGTAAAGACTTAGTTTCACCATGTTGGCCAGGCTGATCTCGAATTCCTGACCTCGTGATCCACCCGTCTCGGCCTCCCAAAGTTCTGGGATTACAGGCGTGAGCCACCGTGCCCGGCCCGTTTTTTTTGTTTGTTTGTTTTTTAAATAAAGAAACATCATAATGAGCTTAATAAATATTTTTTTAAAAGTTTTTGTTTGTTTGTTTTTGAGACGAAATTTCACTCTTGTTGTCCAGGCTGGAGTGCAATGGTGCGATCTTGTCTCACTGCAACCTCTGCCTCCCACATTCAAGCGATTCTCCTGCCTCAGCCTCCCAAGTAGCTGTGATTAGAGGTGCCTGCTACCACGCCCAGATAATTTTCGTATTTTTAGTAGAGACGGGATTTCACCACATTGCTCAGGCTGGTCCGAAACTCCTGACCTCAAGTGATCTGCCCATCTCGGCCTCTCAAAGTGCTGGGATTACAGGCATGGGCCACCATGCCTGGCCAAAAAACATAAGTTTTAATAAGAAAATTGAGCAAGTCCCTAGAATACGCAAAAGGACTAAATTAAGGAGCAGCAGCAGGTAGGTGATAGACTTATGGGTAGGAGAAAGGCTGAAGAGATGGGAGGACAGGTGACTTTGACATGCAGAGGTAGGAAAGGGAAAGAGCTCACAGCGGATGGTTTCAACTAATTCAGAAAATAAAGAGGTGTGGTTATCTTTTGAGAATGAGAGAGAGACTGAAATTTCAGGAGAAACAAAAGTGGGAAGCTTTTCTATCACTGTTCTGAGAAATATAGCTGATGGGTAAAAAGTGGTATTTAAGCTGCTGTTAGAATATAAAATGTGCTTCTACATACACTGATGACATATAAATATATTGGTATTTTCTTCTGCAATATTGCCTCCAGGACTAAATGAAGAACTACTTACTTTTCTACTGCCCTAATTTAATACAGCTAGTAATACTTAACTTCATATGTAAGTGATTTGTGAATCCAGAGAGGATAATGTACTTAAAAGTATTTTAAAAGCTAAAGTATAAAGCAGTATTATTCCAGGTGAAGACTTTTGAAATTCGGGTTCCTCCAGTGGGTATCAGTTCTTCTAGGTATATGATGCTTGGGAATATATAATACTAGTCATTTGAAACTAACTCCTGATTACTAGCTTTAGTGGGTTTGCTAAAAAGGTATGCACATTTTAACTAATGGGTCTAGCGTACTGTAAATCCTGAAAGTTTACCGCAGTATGCGTTTAGTTCTGCAATCTTTCCAAGTTAGATAATGTCCCATTGGACAGAAAGAGTATCTTAATAGAGTCATGTTCTATGATATTTTGAAAAGTTGTATTTTAATCTCCTCTAGGACTTTAAGGGGAGGGATATATAATTTCATGAATGTACTTGTGAGATACAACCCCTACTCTCCCATCCCATATCACCACATCTGAATGAATATGCACATATACAATACACCCAATGCTATGGGATCACTTGCACAAAAGAATCTTTTAGTATGGTAGGAAAGATAAAATATACTCAATTTAATTACGTTGCAATGTAGAAATGTGCTGTAAGCCATTAAAAGGTATTACAAAAAGTGACTATAAGGGTTCAGTAAAAACAAAGGAAGTAAAAAGAAAAGGAAGATTAATGATTACGTGCTAATGATATGCCAGTTATAATTCTAAATTTAATCCTCAAAACACCCTCTTTTTATCACAGATGTATAAACTGAGACTCAGCATAGTTAGGTTATATGTCCAAGCTTTTTCACCAGAGCCTTGGAGTGGCATAAGAAATCTGAACAACTATCTGGCTGACTCTGAAGCTCATTCTCTTTCTACAAGGGGTAGTCAGGAAAATTATATAACTGAAGGGACTTTTATACAGTAAAAGACACAAATAAAGAGGTGTTCATGGTATAAAGAGAACAAAACAAATTCTGAGTTATTAACAGCATTGCTAGTTATGCCAACTAGAGCAACATAAATAATTCCAAGCAAATTCTTTTTCTTTTTCTTTTATGAAGATAAATAAGACATACAAGCTTATATTCTAAAGGAATTTTACTCCCCTTAAAAAAGTGTCTCTGAAGTTATTAAGCACTAGATTTAGGATGTTCACTAGAGAAAAAAGGCCAATATTAAAGATGAAAAATTTTTAATAACAATCTTCTTCTGCCATACCAAATACAAAACGTTATCATCTATAAATAAAGCATTAAACAATATGTACTATTTTCTGATGAAGTTAAAAGTAGAGTTGCCAGATAAAATAGAAGATTCCCAGTTAAATTTGAATTTTATTTCTATTTTTACTTGCTAAACCTGACAACTCTAGTTAGAAAAAGTAAGCATTTCAGAATATGTAGCCAAGGTAACAAGATTGTTTACACCAAGTTACTCACTTAAACATAAATATACTATTCATTTCATGAGTGGAAATGTTTTTTTAGTCCTCATAAGAGTAATAAAGCCATCTTATCTGTATTCAACAGGTTAGCTAGGAGAGTGACTTGAGGGCTTAGGCTGCTTTTCTGTGAGAAGGAATGCTCACGAGGTTATTAATGAATAGCAAAAGGATGAGGTGGACCACTCCAAAGGAAGAGTGAGTGCACATGTTTTTGCAAAAAGACAGTCAAAGAAAAGCAGAGGAAAAGTTTCAGAGTTCACATTCTAGCTTTCTGCAACTGGAGGCATAGATGAGAAAAAAAGCAAAACTTCGGTTCTCTATTCACCTTCCTTTCAGAAATGATGAGGATCAGTAGCCAGAAACCCCAAGGCAAAGATTATGACCCTGCATGGTACCAAGGCAAGGAAATGCTACCGCAGATCTACAGGAAAGAGGCTTGAGGCAGATAGTCTCTGCATATGTCACCGAGGCTGGATCCAGGGGAAGAAAGGGATGGTGAGGGCAAAACCATTTGAGAAGAGAGAGGCCTTGGTTAGTGCAGATGCAAACACAGTGAGCTCAGAACCTCTAAAAGAGAGACCCTAAAGCTAAAATTAGAATATTCTTAGAAACAAAATGACAGAGATGCCGAGGAAGCATCAGAAAATTCAAGTTCTAATCCCAGCACTATTCTGAGTTTCTGTATGATCTCATCCCTATCATTGATGACCTCTGAATAAATTCCTTCTTCCCAGTTTACAATTTACAAATTTTACAGGGTAATGTAAATTGTGAAATACAAAGCTCATTGAACATAAGAAATGTTAGCCATAAAGAACCAATTGCTGATGAAATATTGTAATAATTTAAAAATACTATTAAATAAATGAAAGAAGAAATGCCTTTATATTTAGAGCATATAATTTATTTTTATTTATATAAATATAAAATTTTTGAAATTAATGTTTGTAAGGTAAAGTATGAAGCATATATATGCCTGTGTAATATTTTGAAGCCTATTCACAAAGATCATTTTACACATCTCGGGCAAACTAACCTTAGGGAGAAATCTGTTTTCTATTCTAGCCATTAACAAATTTAGGTTAGATTATCTTTAGCATATTATGTGGTAAATTAGAGTTATTAACATTATAATGTGATACAAGTGTTCTTTTCAATAAAATAAGATACAAACTAATGGTGAAAATAATCATTCCTTAATATTTTTGTAACTACATCCATGTAATTTTTATGGTGTCCTTTGGACTTAAGCCCTAAAAATCTTGTCAAGTGTCCTGAGTTTTAAAATTTTTACTCTATCAAAGAGGTTAAAATATATTTCTGATTTCAAAATTATTTCCTATATTGAATTATCTACAATATGATTTGTAGAAAATACGTACATAAATAAAAATGTACAAATATCCACTTAGAAAATGGTTGCCTGTTGGTAGCTATCAGCAGATTAAGAGCCAGTAGCTGGAAGACCAAGGAAGGCTTCTTGCTTGTAGGAAATGACTTGCTAGGGAACACAGCTCTTAAAGGTGAATATCCCACCGCTGTTTTGTTTTCACTTACTTCCATTACCACAGTGAAACTCAGGCTGGCAGAATAAACAAGTTTCTCCCTCATTCATTTTTTTTTTTTTTTTTTTAACAAGCTTCTGTCAGTGGCCCACTTGTTGAAGACACATATAAAATCCCAAACCAGGAAGCAAACCTCTTCATTTTGCATTAGCACAAGAAGCATTTCTATTGAAGAACCTAACTCACCTAACCTAAGAAATCTTATTTCTTAGGAGAATACATTCAATTTCCCTTAACACCTACTATTGTAAACTCTCTAAGGGCTAGAAATGTTTCTAAATCATCTTTTATAACCCCAAGAATGCACAGCATAGTACCTGGCACCTAGTCATTTGAAAGACATTTAACTGAAAAGTATGTTTCTTTAGATATTTTTAAACTTGTAAAATGCATGCGTATTTTAGCTGGTTCCAGATATCTGAGATGCAAATTGTACACTAAGTAAAGAAAGTAGCATTGCTTCCAGGAACCATGACACTGCCTTGCACACGGTAGCTCCTTTATAGACCTTTACACTAATGACTCTAGAGGACCAACTAGTGATCTAAAATAACACTGAAATTAGCGTAAGATTTCTTTTCCTTTATCAAGTTAAATTAAAATATTTTTACCCATGACTTTACCACAATATATTCTTTATCTCTTTCATTATTTTTTTAAGTGAAGATCCAAAAAATTACTATTGGTTGTCAGAAAAGCATTATCTCACTGTCTCCCGATAGAATCCTTCAATTATTTTAGGCAGATTGTTTTAAGTATAAAAAGAAATCATTCTCTAAACTGCACCCCCACCATTTTTTTTTTTTTTTTGAGACAGTGTCTTGCTGTTTTGCCCAGGCTGGAGTACAGTGGTAGACTCAGAGCCCACTGTAACCTAGAACTCCTGGGCTCATGCAAGCCTCCTGCTTCAGGCTCTTGAATAGCTAGGACTAGAGGCATGCTACCATACCCAGTTGTTTCGTTTGTTTGTTTTTGGTAGAGTTGGGGTCTCACTCTAATCTCCCTTTTAAGCATGGGTCTAGAAAAAGGATCTACACGTAATGGGTATTTTGTTATTCAGTTTACGAATTTATTTACATAAAAATCCAAGTAGTGTTCATGCTTTCTCAGATTCAATTATCCATGAAATTAGAATTCTATTAAAATCTTTTAAATCTTTACTAATATCCATGTACATCTATCTTTAGTACTCTATGTAAAATAGTCACTTATTTAGGCAAACACCATACAGTTCTTTTGCAATAAAAATAGAAACAAATTTCAAATTCACCAAAGCACACCATTATTTCCAGTTTTTAGAAAGCTCAATTTTCTTTAATATAATCCTCTTCTGATAGATATTTAGACTTTTCCCATTTTTGTAATTTTAAATAATATTGCAGTGAACTTCCTTATAAGACAGCCTTGTAATTATCTCCCAAAAGTTTAATTGTTGGGTCAAATAATAGTCAGATATTAGATTTTGATATACATTATCATAATGCCTTTTCAGAATGATTACAGTCATTTGCAATCCCACCTCACTGTATGGGAATGCCCATTCCGCCATACTCCACAGTATACATTATCATTCTTTTTTAGTATTTTCTAAACTAACAGGCAAAAATATTTTACCTTGCTTTGCCTCCTTTATTAGAAATTGATGTTTTAAAAAACATATCTAATATCTATCTATCTACCCACCTACCTACCTATGTTTGTATTTTCACTTAGAATTAGTGAATTGAATGGGCCATTGTACCAGATATTTCACTCATTCATTTAACTAACATTTATTTTCTAACTTCTTTAAGTCTATCAAATTAATATTTATTAATGTTACTTTTTGTTAGATACTAGAGATAAAAATGTAGACAAACAGGCAATGTTCCCTCCTCTGAGTTTGCAAAAAATTACCTGATAGTGTTGCTTTTAAGTCTTTTTGTTTTTTCATTATGTTACATACTATATGACATACATCACTAAACTACATTCGTCATGCTCTATCTTTAAAACTAGTTATTCAAAATATGGTAGATCAAAATACTGTGAGGAAGAACACTTCATTAAAAAATATGAAAATTCTAAGGGGATGGGAGGGATTCCATGTGGATAGTTATTTAAAAGGATGACTATATTTTTAAGCATGAAAAATAATGTCATTGTTTCACAGAAGCAATTTTTATGTAAGGTAAGAGACAAAACTACTAAAAATCAAATTACCCATATGATTGATAAGGACCTAGGTAACTTATCCTGTGATAAAGAGTATGCTGAAGTTTCTTCCAAAAAGTGACTTCACTTTTTTAATACATAAAGCTACTGCCCAAAGGAATATCTATTTAATGTAAGCTGTTTCATCATACATATTTTTTAAAACTGGATTTCAGTTTAATACTTCTCTTCTTTAAATTAATCATTTTGGTTTGTTATCAGAAAGGAAGCATGTGAAAGAATGCTTATAAAAAGACGGATAAAATTGGAAATTAAAACCTTATTTCTGAGAGTGACACTGGGAAAAAAAATACTTTGTAATCTTGGAGAAATCCCAAATGGCCACTGCTCGAAATGACCCTTTTCTCCCATTGTCTCGGAAGACATTAAACCTATTCCATAGAAGGGAGATTTTGTTGCCCCCATCAAAGGCTTCTTATGATTGCAGAATGACCTATTTAAGAACTGCATAGTTTCTCATGGAGGACATATTTTGGCACTCTCTTGTAATTATCTTCATTTACATAACTGGCACCTAACAGACTACTCACCAGAGTGGAACAATAAGCTGTACTTACTCTGATCATCTTTATGTTGAAGTTAAGCCATTACACTGAATCCTAAGACATGCTATTGTGAAGTCCTCTGGGATTTCTACTGCTATCACTTGTCGGTTGTTATAGGAGGATGCTTACTGCCAGAATACTCTGGCAGAAACTCAATTTTGGAGTCCAATACTAATGCATTACAAAGTCTGCAACAGCTGGTACACTGGTATACAGAAATGAGGCATTCTGAAATTTGAGGACAAATCCAAAATACACATTCAGGACCTTCCTGTGATTCCACAGCCATGGAAATAGCTATTTTTATAAGAGGGATCTTGTCAAAATCTTACCCTGCCAACACCAAATTAGACACTCATGATTTGAGCCTCTATGGTATTGCTACCTCCCTATCTTCTTTAATTAAAAATTATTTTAAAGATCTTAGCTATGCAATGTTTAATGTGTCTTGGAAACATGAGACAAGAAATGTATGTAGGGGATAAGATAAAGAACACCTTCAGCACATCTATCTACAGGGCAGTAACATTCTGTGAAATAAAAAGTTGTTGTGAAGATGAGTTAGATAACAGGCACTAGGGGAGAATGGTGGAGTAGAATAGACACATAGTACAAAGTAAGAATATTGACAGTGATGAAAACTGACAAATAACAGTATGATATTTTTAATTTCTTTCATTTCTATGTCTACTTACTTGAGGAATGATAGCAAATAACTAACAAAGTGATTAATTCAAGCAAAATTTTACATTCTTAAAATTCTAGGGCCAGGCATGGTGGCTCATGCCCATAATCCCAGCACTTTGGAAGGCCGAGGCGGGAACATCACTTGAGATCAGGAGTCCAAGACCAGCTTGGCCAACATGGTGAAAGCCTGTCTCTACTAAAAATACAAAAAAAATTAGCTGGGCATGGTGGCCCATGCCTGTAGTCCCAGCTACTCAGGAGACTGAGGCAGGAGAATCGCTTGAACCTGGGAGGTAGAGGTTAAAGTGAGCCAAGATCGTGCCACTGCACTCCAGCCTGGGCAACAGAGACTCCATCTCAAAAAAAAAAAAAAAAAAATTTCTATAGAATCGTTGGGTCAAAGGGCTGTTACTGTTATAGGCAATTCTTAGACTATTACCTTTATTACACTGTGGTATCTGTATAATATTTCACTGTCAAACATTGTTTCTGGTAAGTTAGTCAATCAATTTCCAATTGGGGAAAAAACATAAAAGCATTTTCCTACACAAGGAAAATAAGATCACTTAAATTTCATAAACTTCATTGAATATTATTAAAACACATTTTACTTACAAATACTGTGTGGTGTTTTGATCCTTTGCTTAAAAGTATATTTTGAAATATATTACTTTAATTTGTTTTGTATTTTATATATACATTGGTATAAAAAGGGGTGGACAAAACATGTACAGACTTACAATAGAAGTCCTTTCCATGGGTTACCTGGGATGTTTACAAAATCAATTTAAAATGATATTTGTTTATAATAGTCACCAAAAAATACTTAGCAATAAATATAACCAAGGAGGTGGAAGATCTGCACACAGAAAACGATAAAACATTGATGAAAGAAATTGAAGAAGACACCAACAAATGGACAGATATCCCATGTTCATGGATTGGAGAATTAATATTGTTAAAATGTCTATACTGCTGCAAGTGATCCACAGATTCAATACAATTGCTATCAAATTTCAAATGATATTTTTCACAGAAATAGAAAAAAAATCTTAAAATTTGTATGAAATCACAAAAGACCCCAATAGCCAAAACAATCTTGAGCAAAAAAGACCAAGCTGGAGGCATCACAACTGTCTGCTTTTCAAAATCTACTATGAAGCTATAGCAATGAAAACAGCATGGTACTGGCATAAAAACAGACACAAAGATCATTGAAACAGAAAAGAGGGCCCAGAATTAAATCCATGCATTTACAGTCAGTTGATTTCCTACAAAAATGTTAAGAACACATAAAAGGGAAAAGGCAATGTCTTCATAAATGGTACAGGGAAACTGGATATATCCACTAGATATCTTCTGGATATGCAGAATGAAATTGAACCCTCATCTCACACCATAAACAACTGTAAATGTAGATATAAAACTGTACTAGAAGAAAATACAAGGGGAAAGCTCCATGACATTGATGTAGGCAAGAATTATTTGGATATAAGCCCCAAAACACAGGCAATAAAAGTAGAAAGAGACAGACGGGATTGCATCAAACTAAAAAGCTTCTGCCCAGTAAAGGAAACACGCAATGAAGAGACAACCTATGGAATGGGAGAATATATTTGCAAATCACACATCTAATAAGTTAAATATTCAACATATATGAGAACTTCAAACAACTCAATAATAAGAAAACAAGTAGTTTGATTAAAAAATGGGAAAGAACCTGAATAGACATTTTACAAAAGAAGATATACACATGACCAACAGGTATATAAAAAATGCTCGACATCACTCATCATCAGATCAATACAAAATAAAACCACAATGAGGTATCATCTCACATCTGTTAGAATGGCTATTATTAAAAAAAAAGAATGGCTACTATTAAAAGACAAAGGTCAGGCACAGTGGCTCACACCTGTAATCCCAGCACTTTTGGAGGCTGAGGCAGGTGGATCATGAGGTCAGGAAATCGAGACCATTCTGGGCAACATGGTGAAACCCCATCTCTACTAAAAACACAAAAATTAACTGGCCATGGTGGCATGTGCCTGTAGTCCCAACTACTCAGGAGGCAGAGGCAAGAGAATCGCTTGAACCCGGGAGGCAGAGGTTGCAGTGAGCAGAGATTGTGCCACTGCACTCCAGCCGTGGCAACAGTGTGAGACTCTGTCTTAAAAAAAACAAAAAACAAAAAACAAAAAACAAAGAACAAAAAAATTACCAAGTATTGGTTAGGATATGAAACCTTTGTACGCTCTTGGTGGGAATATAAATTGGCACAGCTATTATGGAAAACAGTGTGGAAGTTTCTCAAAAAATTAAAAATAGAACTATCATATGATGCAGCAATCCCACTACTAGGTATATATTCAAATGGAATGAAATTAGTACGTCAAAGAAATACATGAGCTCCTATTGCAGCATTATTTACAATAGCTAAGATATGGAATCAAACTATTCAGCTCTAAAAAAAGAAGAAAATTGTGTCATTTGTGACAACATGGATGAAGCTAGAGGACATTATGTTAAGTAAAATAAACCAGGAATAGAAAGACAAATATTCCATGATGTTACTTGTATGTGAAATCTAAAAAAGTTGAACTAATAGAAATAGAGCAATATGGTGGTTACCAGAGGCTAGGGGGATAAGGGATTGGGGAGATGTTGGTCAAAGGACATAAAATTTCAGTTAGACAGGAGGAATAAATTTAAGATATCTGTTGTACATCATAGTGATGATAGTTAATGACAAAGTATAGTATAATAGACAATAGCTAAGGAAGTAGATTTTTAATATATTCTTATCATAACAAAATTATAAGTATGTGAGGTAAAATATATATTAATTCACTTAATTTAGTCATTCTGCAATGCATACCTATATGAAAACAGCATGTATATATACAATATAACTTTGTATACATACAACATAGTATTGTATATATTTATGATGTGTATATAAGATACAATGTTAAGATCAATTTTAAAAATGTTAGTGATATATAGATATACACATATGTACAATGTTAACTTATCAATTTAAAAAATGTTAGTGATAAAATTTGTACTGGGGTATGGCCACAATGTCATAAATATTTTCACACATTTGAAATACATCTTAGCAGTTTGGACCCTATTTTGCTTTAAAATAGGCAACAGTTTGCCATTTCCTATATGCCTTTTGTTTGTGATATATAAAAAAGCATAATTTAACACTAAATATAAAGAACACTTAAATGAGAAAATTATACTATGCAAGATTCTAAAAATTAGGACTTTTTAGCTGAAATTTACCTTTAAGAACAAATAGTTTACTCTGCAGATTTATGTTTAAATAGGACTTCAGAAAGAATATGAAAAATACTGAAAACAAACCAATTGCTAGGGCTCTTCTACATAAAACTTTTTATGAAAATATCAAATTATGCTAAATTTTCATTTCAGTTCACTAAGGACATCTACTACAATGGTTCTTTACCAAGAGCATCATCAGAATCCCACAGAAGGCTATGTTATAAAGACAGAATCTTAGGCTCAACTCCTTAAGATTCTGATTTAATTAGATTTGAGGTGGGGTCTAAGAATATCTATTTTTTTAAAAAGCTTTCCAAATGATTCTAATTATAAACCAAAAGTGACAACTACTTCTTTACTAGGTAAATTTTGATACCCTTACTAATTATAGTCATATTTATTACTAGTTATTAATAATAATGATAACCCAATGCATTACACAAAGCATGGAAAGTAAGAAGATGTCCCCTGACCATTTGTCAGTTCTGTTTCCACTATATTGTATTCATTACTGAAACTACAATGGCAGAATACAACATTTTACAGCTAAAAAAGCACTCTGGAGAATATTTCATTAAATCCCCTCACACTGTATTATGAAAGTAGTCCTGGAGAGGTTAATTTACCAAGGTAATAGTGTTTTGTTGTTGTTGTTGTTGTTTGTTTTGTTTTAGGATGGAGTCTTGCTCTGTCACCAGGCTGGAGTGCAGTGGTGAGCGATCTCAGCTCACTGCAGCCTCTGCCTCCCGGGTTCAAGTGATTCTCCTGCCTCAGCCTCCTGACTAGCTGGGACTACAGGTGCGTGCCACCACTCCCAGCTAATTTTTGTATTTTCAGTAGAAACGGGGTTTCACCATGTTGGCCAGGATAGTATTGATCTCTTGACCTCATGATCTGCCTGCCTCCGCCTCCCAAAGTGCTGGGATTACAGGTGTGAGTCACCACACCCAGCCTAGTTTTTAAAATAGAATTAATGTGACCCCAAGAATCCCAATATTTTCTTTCATTTTCCTCACTATACTACTAATTTTTAAAGTGTATGCATAAAAACAAAATTATGACTTAAAAAATTGAGATTATCCTGTTCTCCATTCAGTTCCCAAAAGATGACATCCCTTCTTAAAGACAATATTCCTTATTCACTCTGTCCTCCCTACAGAACCCCATCAGAAATCACTGAGCAAACCTTTGGCCTGCTCCTCTCATTCATGCTGTGAGAAACTGCTCCATGTGCTTCCATGAGAACTGTTACATGGAGCCACTTCCATCCCACTCTGTTCTAGGCCTCAGAGATCTGGACTTAGACACAAAGGATCCAGACATTACTCTGTTAGTATTACTTAAGTCATGTTATGGTTATAAATAAGCTTTTGAGAATTGGCATGGGATCATACACAACATTGTTTCTATGATAACACAAATTTCTGAACAATAGGCATATAAATGATTGTATGCAATAATGCCTATTAAGAAGTGAGGGACTGCCTGTTAGTGAATCTTAATGAAAATATTTGTAAACATGCTTCTCTCTTATCAAAAGCTCTGCCTTTCTGTTCACTTTGAGAAGGTCTTGCAATAACATAAATTGGAAAAGGCTGTTGCAAGACACTAGAACATGACTTTTCACAAATATAAAGTCAGTAACTAATTATATTAACAAAAAAGAATGTCCAAATTATACCAAAACAAAATCAAACCTTTAAGTTATAATAATATAATCATTTCCAGCTGATAAATGAATAATAATGATATATAGTATGATTATTTAAACTGCAATTTATTCTATTCATTTACTTGGTGTTTTAAAAGATTTTTTGGATAGAAACTAGTATTTTAAGCCATATTACTGAAAATTAATTACAACAATAATTATAAAACATTAAAACATGGACAAAGTCAATGACTACGCAGAATACAATTTTAGCAATTAAACATAACCTCAAATTTATAGAAAAGAATATGTTGGCTTTCAAGAGAAAAATAATGAAAGCAAAAGTTGGTTGGAAATACCGCAATATCCTTCACAACATCAAGGATAATGAATATCCTTCATTAAAGTTATCACTGAATTATAAATTTAAAGTACCATTAATAAGAACAAATTTGTATTTTGTAGTATAACTGTCTAGCCATCACCTCCTCCCTGAAATTTAACTTATCCTCTACCCCAAAACATGTCCTAAGGCAAGTTGTCTGATGAATTCTCCTCTAAAAATCTGGCTAGTCTTTGGCTCTCCAACGAAATTATTCCTTCCCCCAATGCTCACACTCACTGATGCAAAAGCTTTCCTTTGCAAGAGTCTTTCTTTGATTCCTTTCTTTTTTCATTGCAGCAGCACACAACCAGTTTGTGTCAAGACATATTGAGAAATGTCAGTAGGTACTTTTTTTTTTTAATTATTATACTTTAAATTCTGGGATACATGTACAGAACGTGCAGGCTTGTTACATAGGTATACATGTGCCATGGTGGTTTGGTACACCCATCGACCAGTCATCTACATTAGGTATTTCTTCTAATGCTTTCCCTCCCCTAGCCCCCTACCCCGACAGGCCCTGGTGTGTGATGTTCCCCTCCCTGTGTCCATGTGTTCTCATTGTTCAACTCCCGCTTATGAGTGAGAACATGCAGTGTTTGATTTTCTGTTCTTGTGTTAGTTTGCTGAGAATGATGGTTTCCAGCTTCATCCATGTCCCTGCAAAGAACATGAATGCATCCTTTTTCATGGCTGCATAGTATTCCATGGTGTGTATGTGCCACACTTTGTTTATTCAGTCTATCATTGATGGGCATTTGGGTTGGTTCCAAGTCTTTGCTATTGTGAACAGTGCTGCAATAAACATACGGGTGCATGTGTCTTTATAGTAGAATGTTTATAATCCTTTGGGTATATATCTAGTAATGGGATTGCTGGGTCAGATGGTATTTCTGTTTCTAGATCTTTGGGGAATCGCCACACTGTCTTCCACAATAATTCACCTAATTTATACTCCCACCAACAGTGTAAAAGCATTCCTATTTCTCCACATCCTCTCCAGCATCTGTTGTTTCCTGACTTTTTAATGATCGCCATTCTAAGTGGTATGAAATGGTATCTCATTGTGGTAAAAGACATACTTTTCAAAGTGCCCTTTATTCTATCTTTATATCCATTTGGTTCAAAAGATTACCACATTTGTCTATGGGAAATCTTAAGGAAAAGTTTGAAATTATAAAATCAACCTTGTAAGTTACAAATAAGCAAAATGAGCCCTTTCACAGAAGCAACAGTTAAGTATGAATTACATCTCCACTCTTGTTTTCTTCTTCTTATCCTATTTTTATTTGCCATCCTTTTCCAACCCATTTCCTCTGCTTTTTTCTACCATGCCTTAAACACCAAATAAATGCCATGGCCATAAAGAGATAATTGAATGGAATAAATACTGGCCTTCAAAAATTTAACTATGAAGAGAGAATAGCATATCAGTCATGGAAAATGAAAACCTTTTGTCTGTACCAGCAATCAGGACAGCTCAATTACACTGAGATGAAAATTTTGATTCACCTCATTCAGGAGGTCTCTTCTGTACACTTACTTTAAATGTGAAAGTTCAAAATAGGATATAGCAACATGAATCTCACTTCTAATAAGCCATGAAAGTAGTTTGGACAAAAATGCATTGTGAGCTTCTCTTCCTCTGCTCATCATTTAATGTCAGTCTTTTCCCAGTTCTCATCTACCTTTCCTTTTTCTTAACACTGTGTACACTGGCTGCTACTTCTCAGCTTTCTGACCATGTTTTCTGCCTCTCCTGATCTCAAAGTGTTTGTGAGCACCTTTTTTTTCTCTCTCTTTTTCCCTTTTCTTCTCTTCCCTTTCCCTCTCAACTCTTCATTAATTCACTAGGTGGTCTTACTCAGACTCACGATCTTGAATATCATCTATATGCTGACAACTCATAGATTTTTATCTACAGTTCCCATGTCTCCCATGAACTCCCTGAATTTGTCCATTTGCCTTGATCATGCCATTTGTTTCTCAAATAAAATTATGAAATTTAATAATTTATCAACTGAACTCCTTATTAACAAGCCCCCCCACCAAAGAAAACAAAACAAAACAAACAAGTACCCTTCTGCTCTTTTTCAATTCACTAATTTGGACTAACCACAATGTTGCGATCATCCTTGATTCCTCTTTATCTCCGACATACTCACATCAACCTATCAAAAATTAACAAAACCTTTGAAATGCACCTAGAATTTATAAAACTTTATACCACTTCCACTGCATCCAGCCTAGTTCAAGCTCCTATCATTTCTTCCCTGGACTTTCATAATACCTTTCTATTTTTTTCCATTTTCAGCTTTCCATTCCCTTCAAAATATTTTGCACAGAGCAGCCAAAATAAACCTCTTAAAACTTATTGCACTCCAGCCTGGGCAACAAGAGTGAAACTCTGTCTCAAAAAAACAAAACAACAAACAAACAAACAAACAAAAAAACCCTTAAACCACATCATGTTGAGTTCCTTTTCTAAGGCCTCCAAGGACTTCCTGTCTTGTTTAGAATACAATCCGTACATAAACTGTCCAGTTGCTACCCTGAAGACTCTGACTTTCATACTATTATGCCCTTTGCTCACTCTGCTCCAGACACACTGGTATCCTTGCTAAACCTCAAACAGAGAAAGCACACTTCCATCTTAACACCATTGCACATACTGTTCCCTCTATCTAGAATCTCTCAAATACACAAAGCTTGCTCCTTTACTTCTTTAAGATCTCTTTAATAATGATCCTCATAATAGAAGCCTAAAAACTTTTAGAGATATGCTTGATTTGTCCCAGCCACCCCTCCATCCAAACCTTCCCCATGTCTTGTCAATACTGCTTCCTTAGTATGTGCTATATTCATTACTCTACATTACTGTAACTACTGCCTCAATCTCAGGTCTTATCTCTTGTTGGCTTATCAGAGTAACGTACTAAGTGAATACCCAATTTTAATTCTTAAAGTTTAGCCCAGATCAATCCTTTTTACTGCTGTTATTCTAGCCTTATAAAATTCAAACTTGATTATATCATTCTCTGCTAAAAATCTCTTTAATGGCTCACCTTTCTAAAACAATTAATAGGTCAAAAGTGAGGATGGGGTCTTACAGCTCCACCCTTTAGGTTTCCTGCTCCTTTTCTCCTTAATTGGTATCCCTAAGGAGATTTCTTGGGTTCTGTATAGGCATCCTGTGCTCCAGCTGGGCCAAAGCACTAAGACCACATGCTTTTGTAGGACTAGATCATAAGCTCTAAGAAGGTAAAGATCATTTCAGTTTTATTCATTCATGTGTCCCCAGTTATTGACTCACTCTACCTCACAACTAGCTGCTAACAAACAATTGCTAAATGAATGAATGACTCTACACTTTTGGACTGGATGATCCCTCTGCCAGGGAAAGCTTTTTTCCTTCCCACTCTTCCTCTCCTTTTGTATATTTCTCAAACCTACTCATCTTTCAGGAATAAGCTTGAGTTTCACTTTCACTGTAGTCTCCTGACTTTTTTCCAAGCAGAAAAAAGTTGTGCTTGTTATTTCATAGCCAATCCACTATCTATCACATTTAAATTAATACTTTAATTATTTAATAAAATATGTTTTTAAAAAAGTATGCATGCTTTCAGGGTGAGAAATATGTCCTATTTATTCATTTTTGCATTTCTATCACCTAGGACAGTTTCTGACATATAGCAAGCACTTAATGTCTTTTTGGATGAATGCTAAATGTTATCATTTGTTCTTAGGTGAAATGAACTTATATCTATCTCTGTGGCAGAGTCTTCTAGGGGAATACTCAATACATATTGCCTCCTTCTTCCTTACTAACAAACATGACTTTATTAGAGAAGATAATGTGTACTGGTAAAAACTAATTTCTCTCTCCCTCAAAGTTAGGGATATCTATGGAACATAGTTTTAATAGATGACACATCAGCAAAAGTCTACAGGGGAGTTTGCTTTCCTGATGCAGGCATTCTTTAGCCCTGTGGCCTTCCCCTTATTTCTGCATGTATTGGGACATAATCCCCACTATCTTGTGACTATAAAGGACAAGCCAATATTATTACCAAAACTTCAGCTGTGACATCCTTCAGTCATTGAGTCAATGCCAGCAAGCAATGACTTCTAGACTTTTCAACTTTTTGTGAAAAATTAATTTCCTAATTTATTTCTCAGTTTTTAACATCTCATTATCCTTGAGATGAGGAATGTATTTACAGATCCAAGATCCAGTACAATTTCAACTTTTGGTCAAATAAAATAAGTATCATCACTCTATGTACAACAATGGTGAAATTGCATCCTGGAAAACACATCATCACAATTATGAATAAATAAGTAGTTGTCATTGTAACATTATTTAGAATTGCTTCACTTCTACTTGCTAAGATGGCTGTAAGGAAATTAATGGAGAATTTTAGACTCCTGACAAGAAAGAAATCAGGTAGGATAGATAGATTTTCCATTTTGTCTAATTAGATACACGCCTTCTTAGTTATTGATACAAAAGTTTGTTTTTTGTTTATTTGGGGGTAGGGGTAAGAATCTAATTTCACAAGAATGTATTACTTCCAGGAAACCAACTGATAGTGTTTTTCTGGGTTTTAAACATCAACAGTATTTATTTTTAGAGATGAGTGGCTATTAAAGATTGTTAAATATAGCATTAGGAAACATTTTATATTTTATCATTAACAGCTCTTTTTACTTTTAAAGGCCTGATATGAAAAATAATTCAATATTCTACAAAGATACTTACTCCTACAACAAGCAGACATACATTAGCCCACAATAAATATAGCTTATAGCTTATATATCTCCTCAAAGCTTTTCTTACATTCAATGTTCCATCATCCATTGAGGAAGCCCTAGTGAGTGCCAACCACTGAGCACTTAATCAATGAAATCAGGCCAGTTCTGGAGCCTTGAGAACTTTGAATTTGTACGATATTTGAAACAATATTATATACATTTAAATTACATTGCAATAAATGTGAAATATTTGGTATAACCTTTGATGCTGACATTTAAACATCTTCAAGAAATCTGACTCCATGCAATTATAAAAATAAAAAATGGGAAAACATACTTTGATTATATGTATATATGTATATATATATCTCTCAAGGGAAAATAAATATCAAATAACTATTCAAAGAGGTGACATGAAAGTGATTAATAAAATTTGATAATCCATGATTAAATTTTCCTGTATTAACATTTTGGTAGTACTAATATAAGATTTCTGTCTTAGTTTCAATGAAAGTATACTTATATAATTGATACAAGAGTACCATGATTAAGACCTCAGTTTTATGAAAAAATATGAAGACATTTTGGAGTTGCAAGAATTACACTAACATAAAGACAAAATAGAAATAAGACAAACAAACAAAAAAGGCAGAAAACTTAGGTCAGAATCGCATAATCTTGCCAAAGTTCATATAGCAATGTATAAGTAACTGATCTTGATTAGTTGGTAAATTGCTCAATGTCATTGTTCATGTCTCCTTAGTATGAATAAACAATAATCATTACTGTTTTCTTGTCAATATATTTGTTCATTCACTAAGCAAGTATTTATTGAGCATCTTCCAAGTGCTACATACTTTTGTAAGTACTGATCTGACTGGTATTAGCCTTTTTTTGTTGTTTTTTAATGTGGGAGTGGAAGTAGAAAAGATAAAAAGGTTGGTCATTTTAAGGTGTTTCAAAGAGCTAAAAATGGCAAACAGTATATATAAAGACATGTTCAAGAAACAGTACACTACAAAAAAGTAAGTAGAATGAGATTGCTGGAGTTTGGAACCAGCACGGAAATATACAGCAGGTCTACTACTATGTTCCCAACTACCCTCCCCTTATACATAAAATACATGACTTATACATAACAGCATTTTTATCAATTAAAGAGAGGTGTAACTGTAGACTCCTTCTGAACACGCAAAAAACCTATAGATCACATAATAGAATATCTACCTGCCATCTATGACATGGTTTTAAAAATGGTAGAAATGAAGACCCCTCAAAAGAAGTTGTAACAGGTTGGTAAGGGCTTTCTAGTTTTGTTCTGAAATCAATTAGACAGCACAAAAACTTTTGTGTTGATTTTTTTTTTTTGGAGAGTGATTATCCTAACTTTACCTATTATTTAATCTCTAAATACTGCTAAAATAATTTATAACATTGATAGATAAATATGCATATAAAATTAAACCTCTCTGCATTAAAATAATTAAAAGGAATGAGTGCAAATAATCACAGAAAATAATGAAAATCCTGACATTTTAAAGGTAATTCAGTTTCATTAATTTCAAGTACATATAGCAACTTGAACACTTAAGCTAAGTGTTGCCAAGTAGAAATCCTGCTGACCTGTCTTAATTAACAGAAAAGAATAATTTGTAATTAGCACATTATTTATATGAGAATGAGGGCTCCTACATTAGTTCAAGTGTTTGAAAACAATTTGATTCCTTAAATCCTTCCCCCTATAATCTTGATTTAATGAGTAACTCATTTAATTAATCTGAGATTTATCATATAAATTAGTGAGGTTTTATTCCAAAAAAAGAAAGAGAGACAACAAAGGAAAATGGAGAAATGAGAAGTCAGAACTATGTTTGAGGATATGCATATACGAAAATCTAAATGCATGATTTGAATTGATAAGTAACCAACTAATAGTTAAAACAAATCAGTAACTTTTTAATTAAAAGCAGTCAAACTAATTGTGTCTGGAGACTTAGTAGTTCAGGTTGTTCTAGTGAAAAAAACACTAAAGTCAAGGCTGAGTGAGATCCTGAGCATTTTTAAAATCTAATACCAATGCTTTTAACTGAGTCATTTAATCTCTATGTGATAGGGAAAAGAAAGGGTCACAAAGAGGTCATGATTATGTCCACATGATTCCAAACATCTGGATGAAACCTGAAAAATCTATCCACATATTTTATACAGAAAACATCTGTCTATGTGCATAATTTGCTTAGTTTTCATCCAGATGCTTATCATGTTGACATGACATTCTCTGCATGACTCTTTTTCTCTTTTGGGTGAATACTGATACAGCTTCTTCTCAAATATTTTAATAGGTAAACCATAAATATAAAAGATGAAATGTATTATAAACACTTTATATAACTTTAGTAAATTTTACTTAAAATGAGTAAAATATACTGGAACTATTTATAATGTCGACATCAAGGAACAGAAATAACATCAGCTAAATGTGGTACATCAGTAAAATTATGGAATTGTACTTACTATACAAATGTTGCTGGGAGTATAATCTGCATAAGTATAGGTGAAAGGCAGACACTATCATCGTGGCTCAACATTCTCTTGAGAAATTTAAGTGAAAGAAATGTATAAATGTTCATTGTAAGTAGGGCAAATGGAGAGAAAAAAGTAATAAACGATTCTGAATAACTGCTTAAAATTATCAATATCAATATAACATTTAATGTAGAGTACAGACTGTAAGATTTTGACAAGTAAATGAGAAAAACACAGAAATTGAATTGATTTTTATAGATTATAGTAAAAATTAACTCTCTTGCTTTTAAATTAACCTGTGTGAAAAATTATCAAAACATATATTTGCAAAAACTGTGCAATTGCTTTCAAAATATTTTTCCAATATTTTATTTTTATGTACTACCTGGCCATCATATTTGGCATTTGAACTTCCATAAGTTGTATTAAGTCTACGTTTTTCTTAATGCTTTTTAGAAATATATGGTCTTTTCTTTAATGAACATTATTATTCATCTACAAATCAATAAAATCAAAATTTATTTATATTAAATTTTTATATAATTTTAACTATATTAAAATTAGGCTACTAAACAGAGAAGCAGCAATATTTTATTAAGGAACCAATGGGGACAAAAAAAGCATAGGCTATTTATTAATAAAGTCAACCAGAAGAATAAAATAATGTGAAAGTTGATGCCGAGGTCCAGATTGGGGGAAAAAGTAAACAACTTTCAACAGCAGGTAAAAGGTGGATTAATTTAGCTTATTTTAACTTAAAAGACAAAATTCCAACAAAATAAATTATATTAAATAATAATATTAAATAATAATTCCAACAAAATAAATTATATTAAAACAAGAATGAAATATAAAATTAGATATAATAAATGGATCCTTGATGTTGATAGAGAATGATATCCAAAAATAGGCTATTTTTAATACTTTCATATCAAGATATATTAGAGAATAGATGCCCATTACCCTAAAATCAGGATCATTGATCTTGGCTTTGCCATTAGTGTGGTTTAGCCATCGTCATCCTTAGCACTGGTCTACTCTAATGTCTGAGTTTCCACAAATGTTCAGATGGTAATACAATAAAAAAATTTTAAAAATCTGTATGATAAATATATATTCCTAAGTTAACTTATTTTCAAAAATTAAATGAAGGTGCTATTTTGTCAGGCCAAATTTGCTGTCACTTGAACCAAAAAAATGATTGAAAAATGTATAAAAAATAGCAGACTGACTCAGGATATATTTTGCTTGAGGAGAAAGGGGATCCAATAAACTTCACAGAAAGAATAAACTAAAACAAAAAGAAGCACAATGGTTTTTCTGTGTGCTACTTTCGGCTGTGCCATGCCTGAGCAGAGGAAAAGAGTTTCACTCCTGTTGTTTATTGATTTTCTAGATTAAGAATCCCAGTGAGAGAATTGTAACAGACAACCATAAAATTATTTTTGGTGTGCTTATTTGCCTTTCCCTTGCATCTATTTGGCCTGTGCCTGTAGACAATTATGCGTTCTAGCCTAGACTCAGGTGCTAATAATGAAGGACAAATAGAATCATATGTGTAAACTTCCCCTTCTGATGAAAATTTATATTAACTTTCTGCCACTGTAAACAGAACTGCATAGCTCAGCGTCCCTGATGAATTGGTGATGAATTCAGTCATTTATATCCCAGGAATCTGTGCATTTATGGGAAAAGATGAAAACCGTCTGTATTGTGTAACCTTGCACTTTTTGAGTAAGAAAAAGAAAACACCAGCCTGTTTAGTTCATCACTTAAAGTGTGTAAATTTCAACTCAAATACCAGATTTCTGCATGACTCTGTCAGTCTCCACTTTGGGGATCTGTGCCAATATAAACAAGCCAAACAGTGAAGAGTGCCATGTTATCGCTACAACTGTGAACTTATACACTTTCAGCCTTCCATAAAAATTGTTATGAATATCTTTACAATACAACAGAATCTTTGTTATATACTGAAGCTGGACAGTTTGACAGTTTGGCAGCTCTGTTGGAGAACAAAGTAATTTGGGATAGATAAGAACATGGCTAGTGTTTTTTCTGAAACTAAAAACATTCCATCTTACTTTTAAAACTATACTTCCAAAACACTGTCAGTTTCTTTTTTAACTAGACTTAGCTAGGTTAATGAATGCAAATATATGGAATATTAATAAAAGAACAAAATTTCCTTTTTAATATAAGGCTTAACATTAGCACAGATACGCCTTAAGTATGCTGAATGACCAAAAAAATGTACAATATTTACATGCAGAGGTTTATTTTAAGTGCTTTTGGTTTTGTCTTAATATAAACATTTAGGTAAATGCAGTTTTAAACCCCACACTTTAGAAATATACCGATGGCCTGAAAAATGAAACAGAAAACAAAATATAAGCCTCAATTCACAGATTATTTCTAGACACAATTAGATATGTTGGAGATTTAAGTTAAAATAAGAAAAGGCTACCAAAGCTTGTTTCCAGTTTATTAATATTAAACATTTATCTACATGTAGATTTCTTTCATTTTCCTAAGACTGTTATATAAATGTGTATTATAAAATTAAAGTATTTTCTCAAATTTTTCCACATCCTTACAAGATTTTAAGTTAAAAGATCAATTTAAAAATAATTATGAATTTCACTGTTTTAATCACATGAGAAAAGCAGAGATTGTGTATTACTAAAATATTGGAAAATATAGTTAAGATAAAGTATATTTTATTTTTACTTTAACACTTAAATGTAACTGGATATATTCTTTCTATTTGAAAAGAAAATGTCTTTCAAGTCCATGTTTCACAGCTTCAAGGTTGCACACCTTTTCATGATACACTTTATCTCAAAGTTGTCTGTGGCTGTTCCTATCACTCTGTGTGCATGACCTTTTAGTAAGCTGAAGAAGATACAGTTATCTTCTTTTCTGACATGCAACATCTATCAATCAACATGTTTTCGTGTAATTTATTCAAGGCAAATAGCAGCTCCTAAGGCTAGTGAACCACAGCACTATCCCAGTGATTTTGATTAAGAAATGATGTGCACAGCTTAGGTGAGAAATGAAAACCGCACTGGAGTATTGATAAAGATGTATCAAAAACAATAAAATTGAACCAAAGTAAAAAATGAATAGTTGGAAAAATGAATATATAGGCTTGGCATAACTGACCTTAATAACCTTGCTTAAAATCTATTCTAATAAATTGGAGGATGTTTAAATTTATGAACTTCTAATGATACCAATTTAGTTTACCTTTAGTCTCTGAGGCAAGCATCTGTAGTTCTGTTGGGTTAATTCACATTTTTCTCATTGAATCAAGAATGTAAATTAAGACAAAATGATTCTTTTTCAATTTCATGCTGAAGTAGCTCAAGTTAGTGGATGTAATTTCTCCTAACAAGAAAAATTTATCACTGTAAAGCTCACTCAGTCACCTCCTGTAGTGAGTTGTGATATGCATTTATAGAATAGAATGGATAAAAAGACTGATAAATGTGACAAACGAACAAGCCCTACTTCAAGAACAGATAGGCACAATTAAATTAGTTTCAACAATTCCCCATCTTTATTCTGGCTTAAAACATCTCCACATTAATTGCACTATTACACATCATAATTACTTTTTATGTGAAAAAATGCTTGTTTGTTTGTCTTTCTCTATGGTAGCAAAACCTCTACTACAAGGAGTAAAGAGGCTTATGTTCCAGCCCTCATTCTACCACTAAAGAGCTGTATTACTTTGGGCAAGTAGTCTTAGACGCCTCAACTTATTCATCTAACCCCTCAAATCTCTGTATCCCTAAGGTTCTTTGAATCTGAATGCTTAATGCTGTGGATAATGATATTTCTTAAAAGAAAAACCTACTTTTTCTCTGTAGATTTTAAATGTAGATCACATATAAAATATAAATGAAGAATACATAATCTAAAAGGAATGGGTTGTATATATTAATATATGTATACATAATATTTTTAAAGTAAATATACAATTTTAAATAGCAGTAAAGACTTCAAGCCCCATGAAACAATGGAATAAGTACTTAGACATCTAGGTTAGGTGACATAAATTCTCACCTTGGTTCTGCCATTAACTAGCCTCACTGACCACGAGAAAATCCTTGAGCCACTATAAGTTTCAGTTTCTCATTTTGACAAGAGTATCTTTATTGACATTACATTCTTTTTTTTTTTTTTTTGAAATGGAGTCTTGCTCTGTCACCCAGACTGGAGGGCAGTTGCGTGATCTCGGCTCATTGCAAGCTCCGCCTCCCAGGTTCACGCCATTCTCCTGCCTCAGCCTCCCGAGTAGCTGGGACTACAGGCGCCCGCCACCACACCCGGCTAATTTTTTGTATTTTTAGTGGAGACGGGGTTTCACCGTGTTAGCCAGGATGGTCTCGATCTCCTGACCTCGTGAACCACCCGCCTCGGCCTCCCAAAGTGTTGGGATTACAGGCGTGAGCCACCGTGCCCGGCCGACATTACATTTTTGATTTCATTTTATTAACCCAAAACTATATTAATCCTTTTGAATTCTATTTCTTGGCAAAATTTGGTATAGTTCAGCATCTTCTACAGGCACATAAGTTTTAATGTTATTTGTTAATTAATTAAGCAATTCTTCAACTTGTCGTTAAAAACAAACTTAAAATGACCATTACATCGCACAAGTAAGAAGGTAAGTTAAATGTGTTTTTATTTAAAAAGTAAAAAACTAAGAGAAAAAAGTTTTAGAATCAGAACAGTTACATCAAGTGTTATATATTTGCTGGAGGTGAGCCACAAATTTAATGCTAAGCTTTCAAACAGCTCGTATGAAGAGAAAATCATAATTAAATTACAAGGTTCATTGTGTAAAATGAAAGGAAGTAAGTTGCTCACAAACAGAACTATTCCTAACAGTGAAATCTGAGTTATATTTTTACCCCAATGGGATCTTAGGTAGCAAACACTGGAAAAGATACTGAACGACATCTCTAAAACATTCTTAAATAAAGTAGCCAATTAAGTATTTTTAAAACTATAATGCTCCTAAATTTAGGCTACTGATATTAAGCAATTTTATATAGATCCATTATAATGGTGGTAGAGTTATGAGGGTATCAGCAATAACCCTGTACTTAATTAATCAAAGTTAGATTTTAGAGGATTTAATGAAGTGTGTATCCTGCATGCAATCCTCCATAATCACTCTGGGACAAGCTTTTGACAGGTATTGAGCAAAAGTGAGCTGGATCTCATGATTCCTCATAAGTTGCAGTAGTTCATTTCTTCTAGGCCAGTGGTTCTCAAACTTGAGCATGCATCAGAATTACCTGCAGGGTAATTGCTGAGCTCCAACCCCAGGGTTTCTGATTCAGTAGGTCTAGGGAGTGGCCTGAGAATGTGCATTTCTAACAAGTTCCCGGTGATGCTGCTGCTGCTGGTCCAGGACTCACACTTTTGAGAATCGCTCTTCTAGGTCATCAGTTAAGTATAGATCCAAAGACTTTAACAAATAACCTGGGTGTAAGAGACAACATCCTCCTGAGGAAAGAAAGATGCCCAACAAGGACAGTGAAAATGAAACAAAGCCAACCACCCAACATGAAATCATCCTGACATATGCCCCCAAGAAAAATTATTTGCAAAGTATGTCTATAAAATTAAATAAGCTGCTGCTGAATAACTTATAATTTCTAACCAGTTAAAAATGTGGATTATTAACTAAAATGTTTCTTTTGGTATAAGAATATTTTTCTGTTATTAATTAGATAGTTACCTATTAAGATAACTTATAGTTTGTGATAATATTATGCCATCCTCATATAAACAGACTGTTAATATTCTGTTCCCAGTTACTAAATGTTGCTTCAGTGTTGCTCCTCAATCTGACCTTATATGGCTCTTTAAAGTTAATAGTTTCCTATTTTCCAGTGTTTGTATTGCACTTAACCAGGCTGTATTGTATTTACTTTTTCCATATATATTTTGCTTAGATGACTACCTTCCTAAACAAGGAAGGACTGCATTTTCCTTTGCAATTCCTCTGCCTAGAATAGGTAGTCAACAAATATTTATTAAAATGATCTGAACAAGAGGTGCAAATGTTTTTAAGTATATTAAGTAAGTCCAAACCATTGTGGAGTTCATCTAAGGATATAAACTAAACACAGTAAATGAAATGTTTACACTTCCTGATGGTTTATTTTTAAATTTATAAACATAAGTTATATTTGCAGCCTTTTCCTCCCATTATTAAAAACAAAGCTAAGTGAAACCAAATTTAAGAAAGAAAACCTCTATATTAACTAAGCAACAGATTCTGAGAGGTGGTAATTAAGATTTATAATCATTTTATAAGTCAAAACCATTTCAGTATCATAGATAATAGTGGATGTTTCAGAGAATAAAATACAGGACTTGGAGACAAACAGATAAAAATTCAAGTCAACCTGTAGTCATTCAATTTCTGTAGGCTTTTATTGTACAGTGCTGAGCTTTTTAATCTGAATCTCATCATCTATAAGTGGAGATAATATTGTCCTCATCTTATTCCAAAGGATCATTCTTAGGATAATATGAAATGATGAACATAAATGTCATTTGAACACTATATAATTGTTCTCTTACCTTTAGAAGAAAATATACTTTAAAGCATGTGGTTTTCAGTAAAATATATTAATACCTCTTGGTCACTATTAAACTATCTAAATGCAACTTTTATTTATTTATTTATTTATTTATTTATTTTTTAGATGGAGTCTTGCTTTTTCACCCAGGCTGGAGTGCAGTGGCACGGTCTCAGCTCACTGCAACCTCTGCCTCCTGGGTTCAAGTGATTCTCCTGCCTCAGCCTCCATAGTAGCTGGGATTACAGATGCGCACCACCACGCCTGGCTAATTTTTGTAGTTTTAGTAGAGACGGGTTTTCGCCATGTTGGCCAGTAGGGTCTCAAACTCCCGACCTCAGGTGATCCTGGTGCCTCGGCCTCTCAAAGTGCTCGGATTACAAGCATGAGCCAGCATGCCTCGCCCAAATGCAACTTTTAAAAGTGACCTTTATGTATTTTCTTAAATATATGTATTTGACCCCAAAATTTTAAAAATAACTTTCTCCAGTCTTAGAATAAAATGTAAACACAATAGGAAAGATGAAAGCTGTTATTGGGCACACAAATTAATTTAGCAAAATTTAAACTGCTACTGTGCTACTAGCAACATTATTTTACTATGAGTGTGTAAGTAGTCTAGATTACATCACTGTCAATACATAATTATTTTCTACAGTTTGAAATTTACCTATCAACTTTGAACTCATAGTCTGAGTAAGCCATTGACTTTCTTTGATCCATTGAATTCTGCTAGATTCCAAGGTATTTAAATAAGTATTACTACCTATATACAATTTTTCACCACTTCCAATACATATGAACATATGTAACTTGAGTGTGGTTAGTACAGCAAATTAACAAATATTTAGTAAGTCCACTGAGCTGGACTGGATATTATTGGACAGTAAATAAATATGAAACAGTACAAAACCTTCAAGAAATTAAAAATTTAGGTAAATACTACATATATACCCGAACAGTGTGAAATAGCAATTTAATATATAAATAACAGTACAAGGAGAGAAATGGTTATAAGATCATTCAATAATATATTTCTTTTAGCATTACTAACTTTAGGTCTTAAGATGAACCTTCTATATATTTGCTGAAGTTGTGGGTAGGAACTAGTTCAATGTATGATTGTATACTTACATCTTAAAACTCAATTCTACACTTCTGAATTAACTAGTAATTTATGATTATTATCCTTTGTTCATCAGTTTCTGAAAGTTTTCCAAACATTAATTGCTCTCTCTGCCTTTTTGCTAGTTTTATCAGTAAATATGTTACCTTCTGTTGATTAAAAAGAAATGCCAGAGTACTCAATGAACATATAATGCATTGATTGGCATATTCTAGTTTCTACTTTGAGTATTTCATCCTTACAAGTCTAATTTAATTAGATTTTAATTTTTTGTGAATAATTTCTTAAAAGTTGGAAGATATCAATTGAAGCATGTACAATTAATATTTTTCCCCATAGCAGAATGAACCATAGTATTATGTTAGTAGTAAATTCTGCCACATTTATAGTTCTTTATGATAAACAGAAGTTAATGTTTATCCTTTCATAAGCATAAATATTATCGTTTTTTAAACAGTAGCTATTAATAAGGACACAGTCATACTAAGACTATTATAGATTTTTTTTTCTAAAAAGTAAATCAATAAATGTTTATTTTACAAAATGAATTCACCACTTTTGCTATTCAACTCCATTGACATATATTTAATCTAAAGGAAGTGTATCCTGCCAGAGTCACACATAAGATTGGTTTATATGAGGAGAGTCTCTAAACCTGCTCTATGATATTTAATTTGGCTAAAGAAAAAAAATGTTTTGGCAACTAAAATTCTACTTTAGCTAAAAAATAAACATTTGTTATCTCATAAATACAGAATTTATCTCCAAGTCCCAAATAACTGAGTAGTCAGTTAGGTAAAAGCAAACACTATACAGAAAATAAAAATGTGGCCGGGCATGGTTGCTTATGCCTGTAATCCCAGCACTGTGGGAGGCTGAGGTGGGCAGATCACCTGAGGTCAGGAGTTTGAGATCAGCCTGGCCAACATGGTGAAACCCTGTCTCTAGTAAAAATAAAAAAAAAATAGCAGAGCATGGTGGCACATGCCTGTAATCCCAGCTGCTCAGGAGGCTGAGGCAAGAGAATTGCTTGAACATGGGAGGCAGAGGTTGCAGTGAGCTGAGATTGCAACATTGCACTCCAGCCTGGGCAACAAGGGTGAAACTCTGTCTCAACAACAACAATAACAACAACAACAAAAAAAAAAAAAGAGAGAGAGAAAGAAAAAAAAAACAAAGAAAAAAAGAAAAGAAAAATGTATCAAAGTTGCTGAAAGTCTGAAAAATTTTTTGGTTGAGAAAATACATTACAGCAGTTACTATAATACTTGGAATTCTATTGAAAATCTTAAATATTAATATAAACAAATATTTTAATGAAAATACTGTATTTGGTGTTTTCTGCAGAACCTTGCAATTGCAATGAAGCATACCTGGGAACAGACTGTGATTTAAGGACTGCAGGGGATATACAAGCCTCTGGACCCATATGCTGACCTGAAGACAACCAGCACATTCTAGTGCACATCAAGTTTAACTTTGATCAAGTATTCATAAAAGCTCCAGGCTTGTTAGATTTTACAGTTTGTGTATGTGGTAAGGGGTAAAATAAGAAATGAAAACTTTCATGCCCTCTCTGTAGTACGTATAACTGATTGTGTGTGTAACGCTACCTTCTCACAAAGAACTTCATAAGAATGGTGAACATTACTGTGTTGACAAAACCATGCCACCTGTCATTATTAGAATGAAATGGTGAATGTTTCAAAAATGTAAGCAATGAAAACTAAAGTAAAACAAAATTGATAGGGCCTTTGTTAAATGGCAGAATTTTAAGAGGAGTTAAGCATCATTCCAGGCATAAGCATTTTATAGAAATATAGCAACATGTCATCAAATTTTTACCACTAGTTTTTTTCATATAAATTTAAGTGGCATGAGTCTTTGTTAACAGAGATATTAGATTGGTTTCAATTTTTAAAATTATTCCAGAATTTGCAATATTATTAATTTTATATAAATAACTCTGAGGGCAAATATACCTTCCATTGTATTTTAAATGTTCTGATATTCTATAAAATATGGATTTTTATTATCATCTTCTTTCTAGTAATTACTAGTGATCTGAGAAAACTTGGTCCAGATTACTTTAGTTTTCAATGTTTACTCCACAGTTTTCTTGGGTGCTGGCCAAGGATAAAAAGAGAAATATTGTTTTAGCAGGTCATGGTGGCATGCGTTTGTAATCCCAGCTACTTGGGAAGCCAAAGTGGGAAGATTGCTTGAGCCTAGAATTTGGGAGGCCAGCCTGGACAACATAGCAAGGCTCTATCTCATAAACATACGAACAAGAAACAGAAAGAAATATTGGTTCAACAGTATCATAGTCTGAATTTGAAGCAAAAATTGTGGTGGTACTGAACTGCAATTTAGGAGTAATTTCAAGGCAGTTTCTTTTCAAATTATGTTATGAATATTCTAAGTATCAACACTTTAAGTTTTTATAAAGTTCTACTTTTTATCACTTTGGGCAAAATGTCACTTAAACTTTACTTTGTTATTGCAATATCAATTTGGTAAAATATGTATATCTCTTGACACTTAAAAAAATTAATAATTAAAAAGTTACTTCTAATTGTCTAAAAATAATCCTCTGGTATTCAGAAATATGTTAATGCAAAAACCCTGATTCTGACAGCATAGAAAGAAGAACTGTTGACATTAGAATTATAGAACAAGTTTTCTGCGAATTAAAGATAAATAATAATATTTAATTCTATCAGATAATTTCTTCTTATGGTAACATCCTGTCAGAAAAGACTACTTTTACAATCTCCATTTCTTCACAAAAAGAAGAAGAAAAAAGGCTACATTGTCCCAAAGCGTCCCCATGATGCAGAAAGTATCCACAAAGTAGAAGGACACAAATCTATTAAAGATGCTTTGTTTGCATATAACTTTTCAGTTTCCTTTAGTAAATCCACTTGTGTGTAAGAGTGTGTGTGTATGTGAGAGAGACAGAATGAGAGAGAGAGAGAGAGTATGTGTGTGTGGGTGCGTGTGAGATAAAGTTTTTCAGGGTAATTATTTTCTCTCTGTATAAATGTACTTAGTGTTTTGTACATAAATGACATTGATCTATGTGCATTTCTAATAGACGTTTTTAGAGCAGTTTTAGGAGCACAGCACTATTGAGTGAAAGGTACAGATTTTTCATATACCTCCAGCCTTCACAGAGTGATACGTTTGTTATAAATTCTGAACCCATATTGACATATCATTCTCACCCAAAGTCCATAGTTTATATTAGGGTTTTCTCTTGCTGTTTTACATTCTATGGGTTTGGAAAGAGTCAAGACCCATCAGTGTGCTGTATTCAGGAAACCCATCTCATGTGCAGAGACACACACATAGGCTCAAAATAAAGGGATGGAGGAAGATCTACCAAGCAAATGGAAAACAAAAAAAGGCAGGGGTTGCAATCCTAGTCTCTGATAAAACAGACTTTAAACCAACAAAGATCAAAAGAGACAAAGAAGGCCATTACATAATGGTAAAGGGATCAATTCAA
Organism: Pongo pygmaeus; assembly: GCF_028885625.2. Lineage (NCBI taxonomy): Eukaryota > Metazoa > Chordata > Mammalia > Primates > Hominidae > Pongo > Pongo pygmaeus. Next base: position 113,169,314 of record NC_072379.2, on the reverse strand, counting down.
CAAGAAGAGCTAACTATCCTAAATATATATGCACCCAATACAGGAACACCCAGATTCATAAAGCAAGTCCTTAGAGACCTACAAAGAGACTTAGACTCCCACACAATAATAATGGGAGACTTTAACTCCCCACTGTCAACATTAGACAGATCAACGAGACAGAAAGTTAACAAGGATATCCAGGAATTGAACTGAGCTCTGCACCAAGCGGACTTAATAGACATCTACAGAACTCTCCACCCCAAATCAACAGAATATACATTCTTTTCAGCACTGCACCACACGTATTCCAAAATTGACCACATAGTTGGAAGTAAAGCACTCTTCAGCAAATGTAAAAGAACAGAAATTATAACAAACTGTCTCTCAGACCACAGTGCAATCAAACTAGAACTCAGGATTAAGAAACTCACTCAAAACCGCTCAACTACATGCAAACTGAACAACCTGCTCCTGAATGACTACTGGGTAAATAACGACATGAATGCAAAAATAAAGATGTTCTTTGACACCAACGAGAACAAAGACACAACATACCAGAATCTCTGGGACACATTTAAAGCAGTGTGTAGAGGGAAATTTATAGCACTAAATGCCCAAAAGAGAAAGCAGGAAAGATCTAAAATTGACACCGTAACATCACAATTAAAAGAACTAGAGAAGCAAGAGCAAACACATTCAAAAGTTAGCAGAAGGCAAGAAATAACTAAGATCAGAGCAGAACTCAAGGAAATAGAGACACAAAAAACCCTTCAAAAAATCAATCAATCCAGGAGCTGGTTTTTTGAAATGATCAACAAAATTGATAGACCACTAGCAAGACTAATAAAGAAGAAAAGAGAGAAGAATCAAATAGACGCAATAAAAAATGATAAAGGGGATATCACCACCAATCCCACAGAAATACAAACTGCCACCAGAGAATACTATAAACACCTCTACGCAAATAAACTAGAAAAACCTAGAAGGAATGGATAAATTCCTCGACACATACACCCTCCCAAGACTAAACCAGGAAGAAGTTGAATCTCTGAATAGACCAATAACAGGCTCTGAAACTGAGGCAATAATTAATAGCTTACCAACCAAAAAAAGTCCAGGACCAGAAGGATTCACAGCTGAATTCTACCAGAGGTACAAGGAGGAGCTGGTACCATTCCTTCTGAAACTATTCCAATCAATAGAAAAAGAGGGAATCCTCCCTAACTCATTTTATGAGGCCAACATCATCCTGATACCAAAGCCTGGCAGAGACACAACCAAAAAAGAGAATTTTAGACCAATATCCTTGATGAACATCAATGCAAAAATCCTCAATAAAATACTGGCAAACCGAATCCAGCAGCACATCAAAAAGCTTATCCACCATGATCAAGTGGGCTTCATCCCTGGGATGCAAGGCTGGTTCCACATACGCAAATCAATAAACGTAATCAAGCATATAAACAGAACCTACGATAAAAACCTCATGGTTATCTCAATAGATGCAGAAAAGGCCTTTGACAAAATTCAACAACCCTTCATGCTAAAAACGCTCAATAAATTAGGTATTGATGGGACGTATCTCAAAATAATAAGAGCTATCTATGACAAACCCACAGCCAATATCATACTGAATGGGCAAAAACTGGAAGCATTCCCTTTGAAAACTGGCACAAGACAGGGATGCCCTCTCTCACCACTCCTATGCAACATAGTGTTGGAAGTTCTGGCCAGGGCAATCAGGCAGGAGAAGGAAATAAAGGGTATTCAATTAGGAAAAAAGGAAGTCAAATTGTCTCTGTTTGCAGATGACACGATTGTATATCTAGAAAACTTCTCAGCCCCAAATCTCCTTAAGCTGATAGGCAACCTCAGCAGTCTCAGGATACAAAATCAATGTGCAAAAATCACAAGCATTCTTATACACCAATAACAGACAAACAGAGAGCCAAATCATGAGTGAACTCCCATTCACAATTACTTCAAAGAGAATAAAATATCTAGGAATCCAACTTATAAAGGACATGAAGGACCTCTTCAAGGAGAACTACAAACCACTGCTCAATGAAATAAAAGAGGATACAAACAAATGGAAGAACATTCCATGCTCATGGGTAAGAAGAACCAATATTGTGAAAATGGCCACATTGCCCAAGGTAATTTATACATTCAATGCCATCCCCATCAAGCTACCAATGACTTTCTTCACAGAATTGGAAAAAACTACTTTAAAGTTCATATGGAACCAAAAAAGAGCCCACATTGCCAAGTCAATCCTAAGCCAAAAGAACAAAGCTGGAGGCATCATGCTACCTGACTTCAAACTATACTACAAGGCTACGGTAACCAAAACAGCATGCTACTGGTACCAAAACAGAGATATAGACCAATGGAACAGAAAAGAGCCCTCAGAAATAATACCACACATCTACAACCATCTGATCTTTGACCAACCTGACAAAAACAAGAAATGGGGAAAGGATTCCCTATTTAATAAATGGTGCTGGGAAAACTGGCTAGCCACATGTAGAAAGCTGAAACTGGATCCCTTCCTTACACCTTATACAAAAATTATTTCAAGATGGATTAAAGACTTAAATGTTAGACCTAAAACCATAAAAATCCTAGAAGAAAACCTAGGCAATACCATTCAGGACATAGGCATGGGCAAGGACTTCATGTCTAAAACACCAAAAGCAATGGCAACAAAAGCCAAAATTGACAAATGAGATCTAACTAAACTAAAGAGCTTCTGCACAGCAAAAGAAACTACCATCAGAGTGAACAGGCAACCTATGGAATGGGAGAAAATTTTTGCAATCTACTCATCTGACAAAGGGCTAATATCCAGAATCTACAATGAATTCAAACAAATTTACAAGAAAAAAATAAACAACCCCATCAAAAAGTGGGCAAAGGATATGAACAGACACTTCTCAAAAGAAGACATTTATGCAGCCAAAAGACACATGAAAAAAATGCTCATCATCACTGGCCATCAGAGAAATGCAAATCAAAACCACAATGAGATACCATCTCACACCAGTTAGAATAGTGATCATTAAAAAGTCAGGAAACAACAGGTGCTGGAGAGGATGTGGAGAAATAGGAACACTGTTGCACTGTTGGTGGGACTGTAAACTAGTTCAACCATTGTGGAAGTCAGTGTGGCGATTCCTCAGGGATCTAGAACTAGAAATACCATTTGACCCAGCCATCCCATTACTGGGTATATACCGAAAGGATTATAAGTCATGCTGCTATAAAGACACATGCACATGTATGTTTATTGCGGCACTATTCACAATAGCAAAGACTTGGAACCAACCCAAATGTCCAACAATGATAGACTGGATTAAGAAAATGTGGCAAATATACACCATGGAATACTATGCAGCCATAAAAAAGGATGAGTTCATGTCCTTTGTAGGGACATGGATGAAGCTGGAAATCATCATTCTCAGCAAACTATTGCAAGGACAAAAAACCAAACACTGCATGTTCACACTCATAGGTAGGAATTGAACAATGAGAACACATGGACACAGGAAGGGGAACCTCACACACTGGGGCCTGTTGTGGGGTGGGGGGAGGCGGGAAGGATAGCATTAGGAGATATACCTAATGTTAAATGAGGAGTTAATGGGTGCAGCACACCAACATGTCACATGTATACATATGTAACAAACCTGCACATTGTGCACATGTACCCTAAAACTTAAAGTATAATAATTAAAAAAAAAAACAAAGTGTAATGACATGCATGCACCATTAGAGTATAGAGTATCACAGTAAGTAGTTTTACTGCCCTAAAAGTTCTCTGGGCTCTGCCTATACATCCCTACCTCCCTGAGCCCCTGACAATCACTGATCTTTTTACATCTCCATAGTTTTGCTCTTTCCAGGATGTCGTACAGTTGGAATCATACCGTATGTAGCTTTTTTAGATAAGCTTCTTTCACCTAGTAATGCGCATTTACATTTCCTCCATGTCTTTTCACAGTGTGATAGCTCATTTCATTTTAATGCTGAATAACACTCCATTGTCCATATATGCCACAATTTATCTATTTATCTATTGAAAGACATCTTGGTTGCTTCCATGTTTTGGGATTTATAATTAAACCTACTATAAACATTCATGTGAAGGTTGTTGTGTGGATATAAGTTTTCAGTCCTTGGGGATGCAGAGGAGCACAATTGCTGATCACATAGAACATGTTTAGTTTTGTAGGAAACTGCAAAACTGACTTCAGAAGTGGCTGTACCATTTCCGCATTTCACCAATAAGGAACAGAAGTCCCTGTTGCTCCACATCCTTGCCAGCATTTTTTGTCAGTGTTCTGGATTTGGGCCATTCTGATAGTAGATACACGCAATATCTCATTGTTGTTTTAATTTGCATTTCCTTGATGAATACAATGTGGAGCATCTTTTCATATACTTAATTGCCACCTACATATTTTATTTGGCGAAGTGTCTGTTGGGGTCTTTGGTCCATATTTTAATCAGATGGTAAATATGCTTTTCATCTTTAACCTCCACCTGGTGAACTTCACAGTTGGAAATAAAGGTTTATTATCTGTATTCTTCTGGGCTTGTGGTAGGTGAAACGGGCAACAAGGTACATGTGCCTTTCTGGTTTCTGCTACTCTCACTCCCAATACAATCTAGTGGCTTCAAGCTCTAAGAAGGGAGAAAGATTAGGAATTCATTCAAGCAGAAGAGTGGGAAATACTGGAAAGGAGGAAAAGAGAAAAGGACTAGAGACAACTTAGGTAATTAAAGGGTCAAATAATAAATAAATAGAACCAATTTCCGACTACCTCTGGCTAACTCAAATATTCATGTAGTTAGATGAATTGACTATTTCCAAGCTGTAACCAAATCCTTGTTTTATTTCTAGTATATTTGAAACAAATATCCAAGGTTAGAGTCTAGTTTCAAAAAAACCCAACTTACATAAATTAGTGAATATTATCATCCCTCAATTACTTTTTAAAATATTAAAATAAAAATGGAAGTGATATTTTCCATGAAAAATTCATCTTAATTACAAAAAGATATATGTCTTAAAAATGTGGTGTTACCATAGCAGTGTATAGCAGAGAGCTCTTTAAATCTTGAAAAGTTTTTAACTTCTAAAATCAAGATTGATTATTATTTAGAAAGTGCCTAAAATATCACTGACAAAATGATCTGAAATAGATATAGCATCTGTTTTTGCAGGTGGAGTAACCTAATAAAATCTTAGAGCACACAGTGGGTTTTATTCTTTATTTTTTCCTATCAATCCTTTAAAAGTGTTCCTATTTCACAGTATTGTTTTCTTAAGGCTGTTTCCTGTTTGTGAGCTCATTAACAGGAAATATGTCGAGCCTCCCAGAAGTTATTTAGTAATATAATTTCAGAAGTTATAAGGGGGTTATTACAAAGGTTCAGTGAACACACAGCATTTAAATACTAGGTAATTTAAGGAATCCTTGAATTTTGCAATGTGTCCTCCTAAACTTCTTCAGTTAGGCCAAAGGTAGAGCTTAAACCTTGAACTCCAAATTTATCATAAATTAATAAGTTGGGATAAAGTTTTTTGTTCATTTTTAACTTTTAATATAACTATGACCATTTTTTCACTGACATATATGTTGTAAAGACAGCAAAATTGAACCTGAAGATGAAAGTTAAAATCTATATGAGCTGTATATCTAGTTATAATCCTGTGGTCTCTATGGATCATATTATCTCAAAAACCTGAGTTTTAAAGAGGTAAATTTTCACACATAAAAAATCATTATATTTTATAAGTATTATATTTCACCAGTCATAGTGGACCAATGAAAAGTATAAGTAGCCAGTCTTTGTAAGTGTTAAACTCCTCAAATGACACTGATATGGTTTGGCTGTGTCTCCACCCAAATCTCATCTTGAATTGTAGCTCCCATAATCCCCCTGAGTCTTGGGAGAAACCCAGTGGGAGGTAACGGAATCATGGGGATGGGTTATTCTCATGCTGTTCTTGTAACAGTGAATAAATCTCACTAGATCTGATGGTTTTATAGAGGTGAGCTCCTTTGCACATGTGCTCTTGCCTGCCACCATATCAGACATGTCTTGCCTCCCCTTTGCCTTCCACCATAATTGTGTGCCTTCCACACTTCCCCAGCCATGTGGAACTGTGAGTCCATAAAATCTCTTTTTCTTTATAAATTACCCAGTCTCAGGTATGTCTTGATTAGCAGCATGAGAATTGACTAATACAGTAAATTAGTACCAAGAGTGGGGTGCTGTTGTAAATATACCTGAAAATGTGGAAATGACTTTGGAACTGGGTAACAGGCATGGGTGGGAACAGTTTGGAGGGCTCAGAAGACAGTAAAATGTGGGAAAATTTGGAACCTCCTAGAGACTTGTTGAATGGCTTTGATCAATATGCTGATAGTGATATAAACAATAAAGTCCAGGCTGATGTGGTCTCAGATGGAGATGAGGAATTTGTTGGGAACTGGAGCAAAGGTGATTCTTGCTGTGCTTTAGCAAGGAAACTGGTGGCTTTTGCCCATGCCCTAGCAATATGTGGAACTTTGAACTTGAGAGATGATTTGGGGTATCTGGTGGAAGAATTTTTTAAGCAGCAAAGTATTCAAGAGGAAGCAGAGCATAAAAGTTCAGAAAATTTGCAGCCTGATGATGTGATAGAAAAGAACAACCCATTTTCTGGGAAGAAATTCAAGCTGGCAGCAGAAATTTGCATAAGTAATGAGGAGCCCAATGTTAATCACCAAGACAATGGGGAAAATGTCTCCAGGGCATGTTGAAGACATTCACAGCAGCCCCTTCTTCACAGGCCCAGAGGCTTAGGAGGAAAAAATGGTTTCCTGGGTTGGGTCCAGGGCCCCCCTGCTGTGTGCAGCCTAGGGACTTGGTGCTCTGCATCCCAGCTGCTCCAGTCATGGATAAAAAGGGTCAAGGTACAGCTCATGCTGTGGCTTCAGAGGGTTCAAGCCCCAAGCCTTGGCAGCTGCCACATGGTGTTGATCCTGTTGGGGCACAGAAGTCAGGAATTTAGATTTGGGAACCTCTGCCTAGATTTCAAAGGATGTATGCAAATTTCTGGATGTCCAGGCAGAAGTTTGCTGTATGGTTGAGACCCTCATGGAGAACCTCTGCTAGGGCAGTGCAAAAGGCAAAGGTGTTGTAGGAGCCCTCACACAGGGTCCCCACTGGCACACTGTCTAGCAGAGCAGTGAGATGAGGGCCACCATCTTCCAGACCCCAGAGTGGTAGATCCACTGTCAGCTTGCACTGTGCACCTAGAAAAGCTGCACACTCAATGCCAGCCTGTGAAAGCAGCCAGGATGGGGGTTGTACCCTGCAAAGCCACAGGGGTGGAGCTGCCCAAGGCTATGGGAACCCAGGTCTTATAGGAACGTGACCTGGATGTGAGACATGGAGTCAAAGGAGATCATTTCAGAGCTTTAAGATTTGGCTATCCCGCTGGATTTCAAACTTGCGTGGGGCCTGCATGGCTTCATTTTGGCCAATTTCTCCCATTTGGAATGGGTGTATTTACCCAATGCCTGTATCCCTATTGTATCAAGAAAGTAACTAACTTGCTTTTGATTTTACAGGCTCATAGGTAGAAGGGACTTGCCTTGTCTCAGATGAGGCTTTGGACTGTGGACGTTTAAGTTAATGCTGAAATGAGTTAAGACTTTGGGGGACCGTTGGGAAGGGATGACTGGTTTTGAAATGTGAGGACATGAGATTTGGGAGGGGCCGGGGCGGAATGATGTGGCTTGGCTATGTCCCCACCCAAATCTCATCTTGAATTATAGCTTCCATAATCCCCAAGTGTTGTGGGAGAAACTGGTGGGGGGTAAATGAATCATGGGGGTGGGTTTTTCCCATCCTCTTCTTGTAACAGTGAATAAGTCTCATGAGATTTGATAATTTTATAAACAGGAGTTCCCCTGCACATGTGGCTCTTGCCTGCCATCATGTAAGATATGTCTTGCTTCCCCTTTGCCTTCCACCATGATTGTGAGGCCTCCCCAGCCATGTGGAACTGTGAGTTCATTAAACCTCTTTTTCTTTATAAATTACCCAGTCTCGGGTATGTCTTTATTAGCAGTGTGAGAACTAATACAGACACGTTTGATAAAGGGTTAGTTTACATTTGTATGGTTCAAAATATGTTTTATTATTAATTCTGTATTGCTATCTCATGAAAAGTAGTAGTAGGAGCCACGGCAGCAATTGTTATTGTAGTAGTATTGACTCCCTTTTGCAAATGAGGAAACTATGTCTTTAGGACTTCCATGTAAAGGGTAAGATTAGGGCTCTGAAGTTACATCATACATGTTTGTATTACAGCTCCACCACTTATTAGCTTTCTCAACTTGGAAAATTTATTTGTCAGTTCTACACATCACTACTTATTTCCATCTTCATAGATCATTATCTATTTCTGTAAATTTTGTAAGTGAACAGTATTCATCTCAAAGGGTTATTAGATGATTAAATAAGCGAGTACATATAAAGTACTCAGAATAGTTCCAAAAAGGTAGGAAGTGTTCAATACATGTTAGATATCACCCTCCTTCTTATTCTTCTTATTGTTATTAGCATGATTATTACTATTTTCATCAATACTACACAGCAAGTGTAATATTGTCTAGATTTCAACTAATTCTCAAGGATACCTAAATGTACAGATTTAAACATTTACCCTGAAATACCTCACCTAAATATTCAGATTAGATGTTTGCTTAAAAGTTCAGAAATAAGTATCTGTTCACACCTATTAACTTCTATAAACTATTTTAAAAAATTTAAGACCTCTAAAACAATAAAACATAATATTAATATTTCTAAAGCTATGCTGAATGTTCTTAGTATTTCAAATTCTACCACTGAAGTCCTAAGAAAATATAGCAATATTAAGTTTTATGCTTACAATTATTCAGGTTGAGAATTAGACTGATATGGGTTACTTTAAACCATATGTAGGTGAGATTTTTAATAAAAAAATTTTCTAAAACAAACATTATTTTCAGAAAAACCTGAGATTGAGACCAAATTGTAAAGCATTTTTAGCAAAAGCAATGCTTTCATTTCAAAGTCCATAAATTCAGCATTTGGGGCAAAGTATATATATTTTATAATGTTAACAAAATCTAGTACTAATGATATTTATTATTACAGGATTCTCAGCTATGCATAAATTCATATATTTCAAACAGACTTTTTCAAGTAAAAATTACCAACTTCTCATCATAAAAACTACATATTTATTTAAATCCAGAGTACATAGTACCTTAACATTGATAATGTTCCAACCAATATCAATTTTAAAGCAACTGGAAAATTCTGTACAAATAAAAAATAACCCAAAAAGCTATTCTTTATAGCTAACTTCCTTCTGATGTAGAATAGATAATGATTTTGTTATTTTTCTGTTAATGCAACTTGTGATATCTAAAAGGTACATTTTAAAGGCACAAAATATTCTTATCTATGATGGCTGTTGGTTAATGACAATAGTAACGGTTAGTCAGGCGCAATTCAGGATATGATTTCTCATGCAAAAATTAACAATAAATGAAAAAGACCTTCTATATTAATTTTAGAATAAATGACCATTTTATTTCCAGAAACGTGAACAATCAATGTCATTATTATTACCACTCTGAAAGAAATGTTTAAAAGTCATTTTATTCTCACACATATTGAATACACTACAGTTTATAGAAATCAAAAAGATTTTTATTTGTTCTTGGCAAACCCTGTTAGTGAGCCCCTTGTGTACAGGATATACTGGTCATTTGACCACTGGATTGTACACCAAAATAGTAACATCAATATTATCATGCACTAAAAGGTTAAGATAACTTTGTTTTATCTTCCTGTTTTGTAGTAGAAACTGAGTTTGAAAGATATATTCAAAAATTCAAGAAGTCAAAATACACATATACAAATACACAAATTCTCTTGCTTTTTGATGTCAATAGAGCACAATTAGATTATCACAAAGAATTCTAATCTACACTTAAAAGATGTCACTGCAACTAAAAAGATACAAATCAGCAACCTTTGGTAAGTTTTATCAAAATTACTTTAAAAGGTCGTTTTGAAAATGGGGGTGTTTCCCCCTGCAAGAGAAATTGTTACCCAAGATTTATATTATAGGGAATTCTGACTTCATATAACATTAAGAAGGATATTTTATTCCAATGTGATTTATATCTGTAAATTGTAAAGTACATTTAAAGCTTAATTGAGTAGGAATTTAAAATGCTCTCATGTCTTAGACATAGTACTAGAAGAAGTAGACCAGTAAATTCAAATTTAATTATAATAAGGAGAGGATGTTCCAGGACTGCTTTATTATTCTTTAAAATGCACATCTAATTTAATTACACTAAAATGTCCCATTTATTATAATCATAATTATTAATTTGTCCATTAATCTTCAAAGTATTTGTTGAACAACTACTATGTGTCTAACACATGTTAAGCACCCTTTGGACATAGTCTTTGATGTCAAAGACTTTATAGAGTTTGTTAAGGAGGAAAGATAAAAATATTAACCTTTTTAAAAAATGTCAGTATCATTAAATGCCAAATAAATGATAGCAACATCAAATATCAGATAAGCTTGCGAAGGGAAAGATGTCATCCAGTCAAAAGAGTCAGGATTCACAGTAATTATGCATCTTGAGTTAGGATATATGAATGAAGAGAGAGAATACCTGACATTGGGTACTAGCATATTCAAACTTCCTGAGGCAAATTTTATTTCAGAGATACCAAGTAGAACTGAGCACAATATTTAGAAGCTTAAAATCTTGAGATTGGTTGTGAGATTTTGAGCAAGGTATTTAATGTTATGACAGTATAAGTTGATACGGGAGGATATGCAAGATTGAAGAGTAGGAAGGAAAAACCTTAGAGGCATGGAGACCAGCCGTGCAATAATCCAGATTTAAGGAAATAAAGGGTGTGGCAGTGAAAATGAAAAGAAAGGGTGAAAGTAGATATTCTGACAGAAATTTTAGTCTGGTGATGTTTTTTCAATGAGGTGGAGTAAGTGAGAAAGAAATACAGGATGACTTCATATGAACCTGACTGACTGGAAAAAAAAAAAGAAAAGAAACAGGAATAAATGAAAACTAACTTGCGGAAGATGTACTATTTACATAGCTTCCATTTACTCCATGAAGTGCAATTTCTATCCTGAAGAATTCTGTGGCTTCAGAAGCCTATCAGCTAAACCTTGTATATCACAGTATATTTTACAAAATCATAGGGTGGAAGGCAAACTTGGGAGAAAGATTTGACAAGTAATTTCAGTCTAGAAATTTTAGGATTCTCTTCTATCATAAAGTTTACACTTATTAAATGTGAGTGGCAACATTAAAACCATGTCTCCATTGTTTTGCCTATTAGTACATATTGATTAGCCAAAAGTCAAGTTAATTCAATTGTTTTACCTTTCTTTTTTAACTCTTATTTCATAAATTGACATTTAAGCTTATGTTCCAAATTGAGTATGTGTGCTAGTGCAGTAAAAACACATAAAAATATGTATATCTGCAAGTGTTCACTGCATAGAGCAAGGTAAGAGTAGGTGTGATGGAGAACCAAAAAAGCAGTAAAATTTTCCAAAAGATGGAAATGAAAGGGAAAGAAACAAACTACTGAGAATGTTGGTGTATTCTTTTTTTCTTCGTGATAAAGACATATTTTGTTCTCATTCTTGTATTATATAAAACATATAAAATAATATGCAGTTGTAATGCCAAAGCAGGAAGGGTCAAATTGATTTAAAAAATCTCAAATTACCTTCAATTGAAAATCCAATTTGGCGTAACAATTGAGCAAACTGCTATCTTTAAATTTAAAAAGAAAACAAATAATATACCATTTAATTACGAAAAATAAATCCTAACGTCAATCTTTACAAGCCTCCATAACACTGAGAGGATGTTAATATTGCTCAAGGCATTGAGTAGGACTTCTGGGCTAACTGCCAATTCCTATTAGAACTATTTTCTCCTCAATCACTAGTTCAAGCATGCATGATATCACAATGCATAAATAGTAGCACAACAAGTAGGAAATACAAGACAATCCCTCTCTCTTGATCCTCCTGTTATATTGAGTACTAATAGGATTTAATTTCTAGAGTACTGCATGTAGTTCTGGAACCCTGCCAACTAGGAGGAATGGTAACTAAGAAAGACGAGTAATCAATGGTGATTAAGTTAAAATCAGAGCCCAAGCCATAGTGACCCCTCTTTTTAAAGCAGGTCTGGAACATTTTCATGATTATACATCAATGTCAACAGAAAATGTCTCAGATAAGGGGGCTGATGGTACTATAAATCAGGCCTTTCTATTTAACGGGTTACAACTTCTAAACATTATAGATTAGATAGATAGACAGATAGATAGATAGATAGATAGAGTTTCCATATGAGATCATCTGCAACGAACAGTAATAGTCACATTTACTTGAGCCAGGGAATTAAGTACTCTGGGGGAATTTCCTAGAGGTGACTTGATCCTACCTTTAATAAAGGTAGAGAAGCAGGACTCTAAGTGCAGAGAGGCAGTACGGAAGAGTGATTAAGTCCACATTAACATCAATTAATGAGAAAAGAATTATTTAGGAACATATTGGTTGTTCTGAGTGGAGAGTCTTTACTTGTCCCACTCCTCTAGCAGAAGCTATGTTAACCTATTATGCTTTGGGGAAAATTTATTAGTTTGTCACTGTAATTCGGAACTGATCCTTATTATTTCTTAAACTCTTATTTATTGTGACTCAAAGTTGTTTCTCAGGACTGGCTAGGTTTAAGTACAGATTTAAATGTACTTTGAGCTTTTGAAAAAATAAATTAAAATATAACCAAATTACTTCTCTATATAATTATTTATAAAATAACTTTTAAAAATGTATACAGATAATTTAAAATATATATATGAGGGGGCAAGAGGGCAGGTAAGAAGCTTATCTATAAAACTCCAAAAGGAAATGGGATGATTGCAATTTTATATACACATAATGACTAAGGTTAGTGTACTACCTCAAACTTGTTATTGAATTAAAATAATCTATATCAACATATCCTCAGAGTTGGAAAGAAAATTTGATTTGGAATAAAAGGTTGTTTCTAGCAACACATAAGAGATTTATCCACAAGACATGAAATACTTTAGAGGGTTTTAGTTTTTGTTATTAGATCTGGTTAAATTAATTTTAAACCACATTCATTACCCAGAGCTAGAGAATACTGGGAGTTAAGTGTTTCATCAGCATTTTACTATTTATTTGGAGACTGACTAATGTCTACAATGATTCTTTAATGATCACTGTTAACTCTTTGGAGCAATTTCCCACTGTTGGGTCTAAGATCCTTGATATCAAAAGGGAATATACGTGTGTGTATGTGTATGTATATATGTATACATATATACACATATATACGTGTATACATATATGTGCACATATGTATATATGCACACACATATGTATATATGTACACACGTATACACACATATATGTATATATGTATACAATGTATATATGTATACACACATGCATATATGTATGTATACATGTATATATGTATATATGTTTATATACGTGTATATGAATATATGTATATACACATATATTTACATGTATGTGTATATACATGTGTCTATATGTGTGTGTATATATATAAATCAAATTCTGTTTTCTGCATTATGATGACAATTTAAAATGTATCACGAGTAATAAGGCATCATTTTTTTTCTGCATAAAAGAGACTAGGAAAGTGGACACCAAGTTAAAATTTTTCTTTTGTGAATATGGACTTGTTCCTTTTCTAGACAACTTTCCAGTAGTGATTTTGTTCTGTATTTTACATGGTAGACTTTAACTCTTTAAAAATGTAATTGGATTGCAAGCTTCCAGTTACAACGGAGGAGGAGGAGGAGGGGGACAGGGGAAAGAAGAAAAATTAATTACCCTTGGCAAATGTCTAAGTGGCCCTTTATTAGCTTGAGGCAGGCAGTGATAAAAATTACAATAACAAAATCTTCTTTTGGCTACCAGCCTTTTCTAGCTCTCTTGAATTCAAGTTTAACAAAGATGCAAAGCTAGATGGTAAGTGACCAAGTGTCTCTCAAATGTGTCTCTATTAGTCACTGCCCCCTAAAGTCCAAGGTTTAAGAGCAAGAAATTACTCTGTGGCAAATATTATAGAAAGAAGCAGATGGTTGGTTCTAATCTGAATATAAAGATTACTAGGAGTACACAACAGAATTTAGCAATAGTCAGAATGATCAGCATGTAATGGCTAAAAAATAAGCACTATGTCTAGTGTGAACAACTAACAAGCTTTTATGCAACTCATTAGTTAACAATTAGTAAATTGCTGCGGTAACCTATATTAAGACAGTTGCGTTAAGTTTTACTTCTGATATTCCAATAAAAATTTACTATATATTTATTTCTGAAAAAACAGGAATAATAACATGTGTACAGATTTGTGTTTAAATGTATACTCACAAAAATTTCAATTCACAAATTAAATTTTTAAAACATACACACTTTCAAAGAGTTTCTCCTTAGAATGATACTTAAAAATAATAACAGTCAATCTCCCTCATATGTTTACAAAATACTCCTGGCTCCAGAGCTGAGTTTTTTTTTCTCAAATATCTCTTCTAAAATTATCAACACCTTCTCATTTAGTTCTCCATTTGTTCAACTTTGTGCCTTGAACATATGGCAGGTTCAGAAGTGTGTAGTTGCCAGGTAAATACCATGTTAAAAGTAACTGATCCAAAGTAACTTGACCAAGGGTAACACACAGTATTTCTAATCAAATAAGCAAACTAGTAATGAACTAGATTCCCTCTATTATATTTCAAGAAATAATATGTTACCATGTTGTGTCTGTGATGTTCAGGACTCATAGAACTTTACAAATAACCTACTTTTACAAAAAACCTGCATTCCGATTACATTTTTAAAGAGTTAAAGTCTGCCATTTAAAAAACAAAAACAAAACCACTACTGGAAAGTTGTCTAGAAAAGGAACAAGTCAGTATTCACAAAAGAAAAATTCTGAGTTGGTGTCCATTTTCCTGGTCTGTT
This sequence comes from Pongo pygmaeus, assembly GCF_028885625.2. Classification (NCBI taxonomy): domain Eukaryota; kingdom Metazoa; phylum Chordata; class Mammalia; order Primates; family Hominidae; genus Pongo; species Pongo pygmaeus. The sequence continues at coordinate 113,154,178 of NC_072379.2, read as the reverse complement.
TTATGCAGAAAAAAATGATGCCTTATTACTCGTGATACATTTTAAATTGGTCACCATAGCACAGAAAATAGCAGAATATGGTAAAAAGGATTTTAAGGCCTTTACTTCTTGTTTCTAATACGAGAAAAACTTTCCCTATAACATAATTTTGAAATAGTGATGTAAGGATCTAGATGTAACTAGCCTTTACCATATAATATGCTACTGAAGCACCACTTTCACAAAATATAACTTAATTGTGTAAATGGAGAGAAGGGAAAAATTTAACCAAGTCACCAATATATCATGCTAAACGTGGTGTTGTGTTGGTTCATTTACAAGGAAAGGGAATTTAGGGAGATCAATTTAAAAAGCACACAAACCAAGATGTATCCAGAGTTATCACTGCTATTCACATTTTACTCCCTTTGGCCATATTAAGCAGAACTCTCTACTCCATCAGGTCTGAATACAAAGGGTAATGCTCTAGAAATAACTAGCAGTATAGCGCCCATGAATCAGGATGATGCCAACTTAAAACCACAAATGTGGTATGGACTTCTGATCTATCAGTAACCTGAGTTTCAGTCTCATCTTTCTCAGGAAAAGTATAAGAAAAGAAGATAAACCAGACTAAGTCCTTTGGTTCTCAATAAGGTCAACTTTTTCTTTGTAACCATAATAAATAATTACTCATTCCTGACTCATAAATTTGTTTAAATTCCTTTGTTTCTTATATTCATAAGTTAGGCCATAATCCTGAATAAGTTTCAAATTGTATTATGTAAAAACAAGCAATAAATACTTTGATTTGCTTGGCCCTAAAAGAGATCCAAAAGGGCCCAAAACATTGGTATTGTAGAGTTTGGTGAAATTCCCATTCAACATATTCATGTGGTTCATTATGATGGATTATTTTCACATGTACTTACTCAGTCTCTTTTATTATAAAAATATCTCCAACTTCTTAATAACTTTATCTATTTTTCCTTAGATGCTCCTTGTTTTTAAAAACACTCTACTACATTTTCTTCCTGAGGTCAGCCAACTATAATACCTCATAAGTGTCTAGCTATAAATACTCTGTGGTTTTAGAGTCAGAATACTTTATTCCCTCTAGAACCCTTCATCATGAGGCCCAGAAGTTTTTGTAGAACTTTGGGGCAGTGTCTTTAAGAAAATAACTGGTAGGCTGTTATCTTCTATCTTAACTAAGTTAAATATATACAGTATCAATTCTCCCTTCCTACCTGCCCATTCCTATTTAAGCATATTCATAATTTTTATCTCATAAACATTTATCTAAAATTATCTTTGTATAATTCAATTTCCCCCAAATCTTGTGACAAATCTACTTATGAGCTATAATCTATTACCAAGTTTCTAAGAATTTGCGTGATACATTCTTTTTCATATATATATGTATCAGTTTATATTTATATATAGAGAGATTAGTTTCAATGTTTACATTAGATACAGGGGGTACATGTGGCAGGTTTGTTATATGGGAATATTACATGATGTTGAGCTTTGGGGAATGGATCCCACCACCCAGGTAGAGAGCATAGTATCCAATAGGTAATTTTTCAACCCACACCTACTTCCCTCCCCTCTGGCTCTAGGAGTCCCCAGTGTCTGTATGTCCATGGGTGTGCAATGTTTAGCTTCTATTTATAAGTGAGGACATGTGGGATTTAGTTTTCTGTTGCTGTGTTAATTTGCTTAGGACTATGGCCTCCAGCTACATCCATGTTGCAAAAGACATGATTTAATTCATTTTTATGGCTGTGTATTTCATGGTGTATATGCTACTATATTTTCTTTGTCCAATCTACCACTGATGGGCATCTGGGTTGATTTCATGTCTTTGCGTTTGTGAATAGCATAACAATGAACATATGGATGCTTATTTTTTTCTTTAGTGAGTGACTTATTTTACTTTGGGTATATATCCAGTAATTAATTGTATTGCTGGGTTGAATGGTAGCTCTGTTTTAAGAGCTGTGAGAAGTCTCCAGGCTTATTTCCACAGTGAATGGAATAATTTACATTCCCACCAACAATATATAAGCATTCTCTTTCTCCACAATCTTGCCAGCATCTGTTGTTTTTTTGACTTTTTGATAATTGCCATTCTGCCTGGTGTAAGAAGGCATCTCACTGTGGTTTTGATTTTCAGTTATTTGATGATTAGTGATGCTGAGCACACTACAGTAGCTACAAAGAAAATGAAATACCTATGAATACAGGAGGTGAAAGATTTGTACAAGGAGAACTACAAAACACTGCTGAAATAAATCGGGAGATGACACAAACAAATGGGAAAATATTCCATGCTCACAGTTTGGGAGAACTGATATCCTAAACATAGCCAAACTGCCCAAACCAATCTATAGATTCAATAGCTTTCCTATCAATTACCAACATCATTCTTGACAGAATTAGAAAAAAAAATTCTAAAATTCATATAGAACCAAAAAAAGAGCCTGAATAGCCAAAGCAATCCTAAGTGAAAGGAACAAAGCTAGAGGCATCACACTACCAAACTTCAAACTACACTATAGGGCTACAGTAACCAAAACAGCATGTACTGATACAAAAACAGACACGTAGAACAACAGAACAGAATAGAAAACTCAGAAATAATGCTGCACGCCAACAATCGTGATCTTCAACAAAGTCAACAAAAATAAGCATGGGAAAAGAACTCCCTATCCAATAAATAGTGCTGGGATACCTGGCTAGCCATATTCAGAAGAATGAAACTGGACACCTACTTTTCACTATTTACAAAAGTTAACTCAAAATCAAGGTACTTGGGAAGCTGAGTCAGGAGGATCACTTGAGCCCAGGAGTTTGAGGCTGCAGTGAACTCTGATCACACCACTGCACTCCAGCCTAGGTGACAGAGCAAGACCCTGTCTCTTAGAGGACAAAAAAAAAGAGCTGGGGTTAGAAACAAACTGATTTTTCAAAGTTTATTCTTCATAGAGCTTACAATAAATCAGTGGAAAAATGCTGTTTAATATTTTGCTTCAGCACTTGATTAATCAGTCATTCCTAATGTTGCTTCTTACTTCTTTCTACCCATCTGAATCCTACCCTTTTCTGGGCCCAGTTGTAAAGCCACATCCACAAAACCTACCATATATTTTATTCACTCTTAATTACAATGAATTTTATCAACTCACAACTCCTAGAACTTTATCTATGCTGCTTATCTGCCATGTTCTGGAGTCTGGGAAGTCCAACATCAAGGTGCAAGCTGGACTGGTATCTGGTGAGAGCTACTCTCTGCTTTCAAGATGGCACTTTGTTGCTGCTTCCTCTAGAGAGGAGGAATGTTGTCTCCTAACATGACAGAAAAGAAGACAGTGAACCCACTCTCCTCAAGCCCTTTTTCAAGGGCCCTAATCCCATCCATGAAGGCTCTGCCCTTATGACTTAATCACCTCACAAGTGCTCCAGCTCTTAACTATCACATTGGTAGTATTATAATAATATTTATGAATTTTGGAGGACATTCAGACCATAGAACTTCACTAATAGCAGACTTAGAATTTAATAGCTGACTTAGAATTTACAAAACAATTACAGGTGTCCCTTATTATAGGGGGGAATTAGTTCCACAACCTCCAGTGGATATCAAAATCTATGAATGCTCAAGTGCCCTATATAAAACGGTGTACTATTTGCATATGATCTACATAATCCTCCTGTATACTTTAAATCATCTCTAGATTACTTATAATATCCAGAACAATGTAAATGCTATGTAAAAGTTGTTATACTGTTTCTTAATTTGTATTATATCTTATAATTGTATTCTTTTGTTTGTTTTAAAAAAAAAAACAATCAAAGATTTAAATGTAACACCTGAAACTACAAAACTCCTGTAAGACAACATAGAAAATACTCTTCTCAACATCAGTCTTGACAAAGAATTTTTGGCTAAGTCCCCAAAAGCAACTGCAACAAAAATAAAAATAAACAAGTGGGACCTAATTAAACTAAAGAGCTTCTGCAGAGAAAAAAAAACAAAACAAAAACCCAACTATCCACAGAGTAAACAGACACTTATAGAATGACAGAAGATATTTGCAAACTGTATTGATATTGAATTGACATAGATATAGATATTAGTTTGAATGTTTACATTAGATACAGGGGGTACATGTATATGTTTGTTACATGGTTGTGTGATGCTGAAAATTCTTCAAAATCATAAGAGATGTTTTTGACTATTAATTAAGGAAAAGTAAGCTTACTATCTGACATAGTCATAGCCAATATCTATATCTATTTAGATAGATATAGATATTAGTTTCAATGCTTAAATTAGATACGGGGGTACCTGTGCACATTTATTACATGGTTGCACAGTGCTGAAAATTCTTCAAAACCATAAGAGATGTTTTTGATTATTAATTAAGGAAAAGTATGCTTACTATTTGGCATAGTCATATTTTTCTCTAAATAACTTTTGAATATTTTTAAAATGTTTTACTTTTAAGGTACCAAGGATATCTCTCTTCAAATTTCCTGGAATAATTCAAAATGACCACTACTTTGTTTAGTTTCTCCTATGGTCATGTTCAGAGGGCTCCTATCATAAAATCCACTAGGCCTATCTGCTAGCTGTCATGGAATCATGCAAAGGGTCCCCATATAACATATATGCACAGAATTTCTACTGTTTTACTTTCATGCAGCCTTGACTGTTTTCAAATGAACACTGACTTAATATATGATTCACAAATTTGCAATTTTGATAAGTCAAAAACTGTTCAAAGAACATGAAGGAATTCATTAAAATTCAAATAAAGTAAAATTTTTGTAACCTCTGAACTGCAAGATTTATATATAGAGACAAGTAGCGGACTCACATTTGCACATATTAAAATATTTTTAAAAATTTGGGAGTGAAACTATGGGTCATCTTAAAATGTATTTTAACTATAAATCAATTTGTTTTGAAAATAAATGTCATGTAGCATATCTAACTTGAACATTGATTTCTAGTACTCTATAAGTATTTGATAAATTGACAAGTGAATGGATAGATGGATGCATGCTTTATCATGGTCTGTATGAGCTTTCAGACTCATACAGACTATGTTGGGCTAGTATCAAGCAGGGCTCATTTACTACATCTTTTACTTTCAAGCTTGTCATCATTCTCTTGAATAAGAACTCAAATCACCTCACCAATCACTTATCTCTATGCCCATAAAACAATTCAAAAACAGTAGTGTAGGAACAGAGAACTCGAACAAGTCAACAGATGCCAGTTTGAAAAAAATATGAATAAGTGAGATTGACAGACAAAGAAGCTCAGGCAATGACATGTGGAAAAAGTAGATATAAATAGCAGAGGGAATGCTAGTATTGAATTACTGCATGGATTGGAAAACTACCTGAAAATTTAATTGTAAAGGTTTGTCAGCAGTCAGGTCTATAATGGTTTATAGCAAGTCCTTTGGTAAAAATTCCCTAACCAATCACCACTAAATCTTATATATTGTTACTGATCATCTGCTATTTTCTAGGATTTTCAATTGGGTTAAAAGTGTAAGCTTCAGATTATTTAAAATCAATAAAAATAAATCAGAGCCTGAGTTTAGCTATAACTGGTTTACAATGAGAAGAATAGCTATATGAGAGTCAGGATGTTTGTTATGCTACACATACAGAGAATTTATATGGATCTAATATTAGGCTGTAGGAAAGTTTTCTTTTTCTGATTCATTTTGTTGATGTGTGTAGCCTTTCAGTGAACATTTGTATAAGTTACATATGCCAATGTGATTAGCTGGAGTAAGACAGTAGACAAAATAGTGCAGATTTGAATATTTCATAAGTAATGCTAAAACTCCTGTTATATTCTTTAGATTTCATTTTAATTAATTTAATAACAAAGACTTGGACTTTGCTATTCTGTTGTTCTGATATCACGGAATTCACCACACGCACAGTATGCAATGAACAATGCTACTATTACATGTCACATATGCCAGTATGCAATCTCTAAAATAGAAAGATGAGGTTTACATCTACCTTATGTTTTTAAGACATGAATAAGAGAGGAAGTTTACTTTAAGGAAGAGTGGTGAAAATGTAAAAGATCTATGGTTGCTCATGCAGGTCTGGTGATGCTTGCAAACAGGGTTGTGAATGTGACATAAAGAAAAAGATGGCAATGGCCATATTTTTGTTGTTGTTACAGACATTCAGTGAAAAGTTTTTTTTTTAAACTTGATGTTTGGGAAAATACTATTAGGTATGGATTGATCATGGATAATTACTCAGATTTAAAGTTTAAGTAAATTAGTAGGCTCTGTGGGACATTTTTGACATAGACCTACAGTTCTGGCTGAGATGGTATCAGAACTGTGGGGAGAAAGACTTGGCAGCATCTATCACATTAATCCCAGATGCTACCATGGTATGGTTCCTGTGGTTTGGAGTCATTTCAATATATATAAGGGAGGGCTCCCTTTTTGCCAAACGATTTAGAAGGTGTGGTATATAAACCAATTCATTTTGGGCACAGATAAGAGGCATTTCTTTATAAGAAGCTTTTTAAGATTATGGGCCTGTGTTCTAGAAGAAGTAAAGTTTAATTAAACTCAAAACTAGATTTCTGAATCTACCATACTTATACTCATTTTGTAGAATATATTAGAATGAAATAACTTTTAATAAGCAGACCCCTGATTCCTGCCTACTATGGCCTCTACAGTTTGGTCCGGGGCCACTTCCTCAGGGAAGACTCTTGCGTCTATATCCTTACTTTCATTCTGGCACCAAGGTTTGGGGATGAGTCTTTCCTCTGTGCTTGTATCTTGTAATGGGGGCTATATTTAGACTACTGAATCTAACACAGGAATTCGGTATTTACTTTTAGAAATCAGTGTCCATCTAGTCAGAGCCCAATTGGAAGTCTCTTCAGATTACCTATCGAATAGATATGAATAGATATCGAATAGGTATGAATACATGTCAAATCCTGTCTTGACATGTATTAATTGCAAATAAAACTTAGAGAGCTAGTGCCTTAATCGATCCAAGCTTAGATATCCTGATCTACAAAGTGTGGTTAATACGAAGGTTAAATGTGATAATGCATGTGAAGTACTTATCATGATGTCTGCTGAAGACAGTAGTGGGAGTTTTATTTGTTTACCACTGTATTTTCTTCTTCTGTTCTACTACCAAGTGTTGAGAGAATCCCTGTGGAAACTTACATAATATTTTTTCCTCTAGACAGACAGACATGCACACCCACCCACACACACACTCACACATACATTTTCATTGGTAACTCAGAACCATTTTTAATTTAAGAGTGAACATTTGAGCTTAGCAAACTATAAAAAGGAAAACCTTATCTAAACTAAATCTGAAAAGCAGTAAATTTGTAAAGACCAAGTACAAATCTATGAATGGAGTAGTAATACCATTTAAAACTCCCATTTTAAGGAATTTCTAGGCTGGGCACGGTTGCTCACGTTTGTAAACCCAGCACTCTGGGAGGCCGAGGTGGGTGGATCACCTGAGGTCAGGAGTTCAAGACCAGCCTGGCCAACATGACAAAACCCTGTCTCTACTAAAAATACAAAAAAATTAGCCAGCTGTGGTGGTACAGGCCTGTAGTCCCAGCTACTCAGGAGGCTGAGACAGGAGAATCTCTTAAACCTGGGAGGCAGAGGCTGCAGTGAGCCAAGATCGTGCCACTACACTCCATCCTGGGCAAGACAGAGGCAGACTCTGTCTCAAAAAAAAAAAAAAATTTATAAAACAGGAGGCCAAAAAAGATTCACTTTTTAATAAATTTAGCTGATATAAAATACCCCATATGAAGTTATTTACTATGTTACTGAATATGCTAACAATTCTTTTGTCAAGTTCTTTTTTTTTAACTTTAAAAGTTCAAGGGGCTTCATCTATCTTTAAACTCCATGCATGTAGTATAAAGAAACCATGATTGTAGGTAAGCCCAGCTACTCATTAACCCTTTCAGCTAGTTATATCCCAAACCCTTGAGTGGCCACTGGGTAGTGCACAAATTAGCAAACCTGTTTGCATACTAGTGCAGCACATGAGCTTTGGAGTACAACAAGCTAGGCTACAAGTTGGAAAAAAATAAGTCTTTCTTTTTTTTTTTTTTTTCCTGAGATGGAGTTTCACTCAGTTGCCAAGGCTGGAGTGCAGTGGTGCGATCTCAGCTCACTGCAACCTCTGTCTCCTGGGTTCAAGCAATTCTCCTGCCTCAGCCTCCGGAGTAGCTGGGATTACAGGTGCCCGCCACCATGCCCAGCTGTGTTTTTTTTTTTTTGTTTGTTTGTTTGTTTTGTATTTTTAGTAGAGATGGGGTTTCACTATGTTGGCCAGGCTGGTCTCAAATTCCTGACCTTAGGTGATCTGCCCGCCTCGGCCTCCCAAAGTGCTAGGATTACAAGCGTGAACCACCACGCCTGGCTGGAATAAAATAAGTCTTAAGGAAAGGAACAAGCAGTTTTTAAGAACCACAATATAAGTGGTAATAAATTCTAATGGGAAATGAAAAGGAGCAATTAAGAAACTTTTCATGAGGAAGACAATATTGACCAAAATCTTCACCTATACATCAGTGAGAATTCTGATAAATAAAATAGTGTAAGGTAAGAAAGTGTATTCTAGACTTAAAAAATAGATGAACAAAGACACAGATATTAAGGTATGTGTCAGGTTGATTAGCTGATGCAAAGTGTCATGTTGTGGTGGGAAATGATACCTGAACAGTAGTCGTGGGACAGATCAATTGGGACTGATTGGAGAAAAAATATAGAAATGCAATATTCTCTAAATACAAAATTTATCAACACCTAAAGATAGTCCATAACTAAGTCAATCTTTTTCATAATTTACGGCAATCATAAATTTCAATTATTTTTAAATTTTATTAGCTATTATTATTCTATACACTATAATTGAAATTGTGGGAAATAACACAGTTGAATGAGAAATTAACCCTTCCTTTAACATACTTAAAAAATACTGAAGAATACAGACAAGGCAAAAGAGAAAATGCTATAACAAGTAAAAACATAGGAATGCAGAAGAATGGGTAGTTAATACAGACAGGGTATGTACAGAGAACAAGGGAAAGCTTCAGGAATAAATGATACTTAAGCTCATTGTTGAAAATGATGAAGGAAACAGAAAGACACCCCAGGGTTATAGAACAGCATGGAAAAAGCACAGGAATGGGAACTTCAGGTCCAGTTTAAGGAAAACAAGAACACAGAGGGAAATGCTCTCCCCCTTCCCCTTCCCCGAGAGAGAGACAAAAACATGGAGAAGGAGGATGGTAGGTAGCTAGGATGAATTGGAAGTCTAACTGGATTTGTATGTTGGGGAAAGATGACAAAATGTGTCGTGTATAATAAAAAGTATTCTGTATGGTATTTAAAGCCATAGGAAAGCAAAGGAAGAAAAGTGCCATAACTGAACTGATCTTAAGAAGAAGCCTCTGGCAGTAGTCTGAAAAATTCATTCACTCATCCATCCAGTATATAGAGACCCAACATCTACTATGTGCCAAAAACTGGGCCAGATGTTGGGAATACAATGAACCACCAAAAATAATCTCTGATCTCATAAATCTTATAGGCTACCAAAAAGACAAATGTCAGTAAAATAACCACACAAATAACGTATAATCATAAATAGTAATAAGTATCATAAAAACTTTATAAAATGACTTTATTTGGTTTAGAATGATAAAGCTCTGAAAAGAAGGGATGTTTTAGTTAAAATGAAAGATGGATAGGAACTAGTGTGGTATGTGTTTGTGTGCATTTGGGAGGGTCGGGGGAAAACATTCCAAGTAGAAGGAGGATTTTGAACAAAGATCCTATGGTATAACAAAGAGACGGTAAGGCAAGTTGCAGCTAAGAGAGCAATGGGAGAATATTGTGAAATGAGTAGAGTCAGGGGCCACGCAGGGAGCCAGGGGACAATTTTGCTTTTGTAGGTTGTTTCTAACATTTTTAAAAGTCACTGAAAATTTATTTCATTTGTAGGGCAGTTCATGACATGGCCACTGTATACAACATTATATTGAAATTCTTTCCATTTTACCTATAAACTCCTAGAAGTTAAGGACTACCTATAGTAAATTGATACTCCCTAATTAAGAACAATATGGACTATCATAAGTATGATGTGATAATAACAAAACTCTAAATATCTGCTTTCAAAGCCAAAAAAATTTAAATAGCTTCATGTTTTAGTACTATAAAGAATAAAATATAACAAATGATCATAATACTTTTCACATCACAATTACTTTCATTTTATTATTTTAATATCTTTAATATTGCCAAAATTATTACAGATCTAAAATCTTTTCCTTTGACATATTATGGCAAATCAGAAGAATAAATAACTAAAAGAAGATTATAGCTATTCCAGTTACACACTTTCTATAATCTTCATTGCTCCCTAATGCACAAAACATCTGCTTCCTTTTTAATCACCATTTTATCAACACATCAACTTATAAAATTGAGAATTATGTCTGATAAAGACAGAAGTTAAACATAGTCATGGATATTTTCTATAATTCTAGGCATACCAACTAAAATATAAACTTTTTATTGTGGTTTTTAGATATCTTTGTAAAAACTTACCACTATGAAAATGTCACTAGCAATCAGCTTTGAGGTGACCACAAAGTAAAGAATAAGGATGAGCTGCTCAGAAGGTCCAGAAAGCATTGACCCAAAAAAGAAGTTTTGCACTTTCTTGTTTTCAGCTGGTAAACTTTACTCTTTTAATCTAATATATCATGGCGTAACATTGCATATGACATAGTATATTGTGTGACTGAGACCTTTTTTCCTGTTGAAAACTTGACAGATACTATATATATATATATATACTATATATGTACACATACACACACATATATTTAGATCTTCCATTTATAAAATTGGCAATGGAAGAAGAAAGACAAGGAGACAGCTCTGATTCTCTCAGGGCATTTGAGTCTGTGGTCAAGAAGCCCAAGAGGAAGAGTTGAACAGGAGCCCATCACAGGCCACGAGAGTGCCAAAGGGAGGAGCTGTAAAGAAAAGGAGTCATTTCAGTTGCCAAAAAGAGAGGCCAAGTGAAGACTGAGAATAGATAAGAGCTTTACCAAGAGTTTTTATGTGCAAAATCCAAAAGCAGAAATAAAAATTTTCAAGGTATTCAGTCTTCATTAATGACTTTTTTTCCATCAAGTAAATGAAATATTTATTGAGCATTTATTACATGTCAGATTCTGTGTTAACTGATGAGAACTGGAAGCTGAATAATCCTGAGTCTTTAAAAAGCTCACAGTAGTTTGCAGGGGATAGATATATAAAAAGATAATTTTGATATATTGTATCATGCATTCATCGTATTTTTGTGGAAGCAAGGAGGAATGACACCTAACTTACTTGAGAAGAATTGCTTGAAATTCTTTCTGAAAGAGGGAATGATTGAGATTTAAAAAGAATGAGAAAGAGTTATTCCAGGTAGGGGATGACATGAGCAAAGACAGGCATTATGGCAAGGACCAGTATGTAGTGTAGGCAACTACAAGCAGGACTGTAGGGAACTACAAGCAGGACTGCTAGAGATTAAGTTATGAGCCGGGGAGTGTGAAAACAGTAAGATGAGTAGGTAAGTTGGCACTAAATCATTAAAAGATGTCAGTGTCACTTTAAGTAGTTTGGATTTTATCCTGAAGGTAATAATAAACAATTGAAGGCTTTCTTAAGCAAGTGAGCGACATGACAACTGCACTACACACACATGCACACACACACAATGCAGAACCAGAATTTGGTCCTGGATTGAATAGATATAGGGAAACTTTAAAGTAACTGAGCAATCAAAAATGACTGCTAGGATTCTAGAACTTAAGAGGATTTCAGAGAAGAAACACTACTTTAGGGGAATAATAAAATGATTAGTTCTAGAAGTGATCCATTTAAAGTGCCTACTGTCACTAAGGGAAAATTCTCATAAACAGCTATAATTAAATGAACATGAAGCTTTGGGTAGAGATCACAGCTAGGAAATAGAAAAGTTCAGGTCATTAACACATGTATACATGTAGCTGAAGCATTGCAGAAGAACAGCAGTAGACTGAGGACAATGCCTTTGGGGACGAGTAGCATTTAATGAATGGGCAAAAAAAGAGGAGTCTAAAAACCAACAGACAAAGGTATGTGAAGAATACTAGACGATGGAAAGGTTCTGAAAACCCAGAGTGGAGAGATCCCAGAAGGGCCTTCCAAATCAGACCCACTCCAAATGTCATTTTTTTCTACTACCTTACTGTTAATGCTTTTTAAAAATGACAATACGAATAATAAGAAAACATCTTCTATTCACAAATTCCTTTTGATTTTTCTAATTTTCTATTTCTTTGTTTTCTTGTTCCCATCCTCCTCAGACCCCAAAGTGTGCTAACTATAATAGGGTATGCGATGTGACTGCCAATTTGTAACAGAGCAAGTAAACAACAACCAGAAAGGCAGTAAGAAGTAAGAAGGTATAAATGAGAGATTAACTCTTCACAGTTGCAATAGTTCCAAATTATGATGTAGAAAGTAAATCACAGTTGGACTTTGTTTGGTTCATTCAGGTTTGATTAAGCAGTTAGTGGCTTACCCTCACTCTTCACTTTTCTTTCCTTCCGATGCTCTCTCTTAAATCATTTTGGAGTTCACAGGCACTTCTTTTAGGAGCAAGTGGGGAATGGAAAATAAATTCAATTCAAGCAATATACTTATGTAAATGGTGCTTATATTTTTATATGAAAATTCAAAGCCAGATATTTAAAATGAGTATCACATTTGTTTTGACTGCCAACCCAAAACAGACCACCACCATTCCTCCTTCTAGTAGTAGCCAAGCATAACAAGAAACACAAGCAACCAAAAAAACCACACGTTAAACAAATCCTAAGGAATGTATGCAGAAGCTAAATAAACAGTGGAGGTCACCAAACACATGCACTGTCAGGAAAAGGGGAATGAAATCTATGGAAAAAGAGAAACCACCTGCCAATTTCAAATAATTCAACTCCAGGAACTGACTGTGGTGAGCACACTTGCTGATCCTAGACAGTCACTACTCAGACTTTCTATGCTTTGAACATTAGCAACAACAGTCTCAAATTTCACACATTGCAGAGCTTAGCACACAGGTGTTATATTTACAATTTCAATTTCGAAAAGTGTCCTTGCTGTATTTAGAAAATAGTGAGCTGTTTGTGGTGTTTTGAATTTGGGAAAAGCAAAAAGAAAACCTTAAGCTTGATTCTTTGTGTCATTCATATAAAACATGTCTCTTCCTTTTGTTACACTAGTTACAAAATTGACATTATCTGGCAACTATTCCTAAAATATGGAAAGCAATAAAAAGCTGACTGGAGTTTTGAAAAAGTTTCAACACAAGTGTTCCATGTTTAAGATTTTTCAGTGATACCTGACAGTTTACAAATCCAAGATTGGGCCCAAGACTGGAGAAATCAGTAAATTCATCTACTACATCAAGACTGGCATCAGGAAAGTTTTAGCTGGGAATGCAAAAGACCAAAGTTGAAAGATTTACAAGAATCTCCAATAACAGTACAGGCAAAATCTGAAGAACCAAGCTGAGGTGGCACAAGGTCTTGAAAAGTAAGTAAGCATAGTGACAACACATCTTGGAGGCCATTGATACTTAGACATCTGAACAAAGAAGAAATGGATTCTTGGAATGCTGTTGTGCCATAGTTACCTTGGAGCTACTCACCTGATTGAAATCCTGGGGACTGAAGTCTCTGGGGTAGAAATTTCAGTCATAGGAATAACAGGCAAGAGCATGGAATAGTTGAGGCATTTTCTGGATAGACAAACTTCCAGTATTACTCCAGTGATGGGTCTCTAGCAAAATTCCAGTAATATAAAGTGGCCATAAGTGAGGAACTGGGGTTTGGAAATCAGTAAGGGCCATTTTGTCAGAATGGAACTCCAAAAGAAAGTAAGCTGAGATCTAGGAACAAGAAGAGAAGCTCCAATGGTTTACTCTAGAAATTTAAATCCTAGCCCATGTTGCAATAAATATGATTTGGGTATAATGAGGGAGTCTAAAGCTAATGCTTCGTGGGTAAGACTCTCAGGAAGGGTTCTCAAATATTCAGGCTTTGCAGTGAGCCTCAACAGATGGGAGGGAAGGGAGTGATTTCTGGAGAAGTCTGACTACTTTCTTCTTCCAACACTGCCATCAGGTAAGGTGTCATTAAAGCACTCAGCCATGAAGAACAAGGGAAAAGGGTAAAAATGAAGTTAGAACATGGCCTGACTACTCAATTGGTAACACTCACTTCCCAAAGTGTGCTAATCATCTTCAAGGCTTTGCTACAGAAAATAGGAATCTAAGATTGGATAGGCTGTTATCTTTGTGCTATCTGAAATTGCTCAACAAATCTCCCTGCTAATTGGATATTCAAAGTCTGCTAGAATCCTAAAAGTGACAGAGAACTCACTCTTTTAATAGGTGGTTTACTAACCCTTTAGAATACTCTGTTGAAACATTTTTCTTTAAACTCAGCCTAAGTCCATCTCTTTAAGGCTTAGACTTTATTGGTTCTCATGTTATCCCCTAGAATCAAATAAAATGGGCTCTAATCACTCTAATAAGTTTCTCCGCATCCTATTCACTATCTCATGAATGCCTTCCAATTTGTCTGATACCTCTTAAAATTTATTAACTAGGTGAGAAACTCCAATCTAGTGAGTAAAAAGTAGAATGGGAGTAGTGTCTCTATTCTCTTTCATAAAATAGTTGTGAAAACAAAGCTTTAAAAAAGAACAAAGGCTAGACGTTGTGGCTCATGCCTGCAATCCCAGCACTTAGGGAGGCTGAGGAGGGAGGATTGCTTGAGCCCAGGAGTTCGAGAACAGTCTGGGCAACATGGTGACACCTCATCTCTATTTTAAAATAATGAAGTAATTAATTTTTAAAAAGGAATCAGATTGTCCTCTTGGCAATCTAATATTGATAGCTTACCTAAATCAACTATAATGTCCACATCTTCTAAAACAGTATCCATATACTGTGAAATAGATGGAAAAGGAAGTGATTTTTTAAATAACACATGATAATTATAGAAATTTGGAACATTTGGAAAAGAACTAAAATTTAAATCGTGTATTACTCTATCAAGGTGTGGGCATGGAGATGATTACTAAAACAACATGGCACAGATGGGCTAACACTCATGATGAGTAGAGTAGTATGTCACAAACAGGTTTTTTGTTTGTTTGGTTGGTTCTTTTGATTATAAGTGATAGAACCATATAGCCATGAATACTACCATCATGGACTACCATATAGCCATGAATATTTTTGTTTTTCTTGAATTGCTTTTTATGCAAAGGAGCTTGCTCATCGCAAATGTAAGCCACTGAAACAAATGGTGAAAAAACAAAAACAGAAACAGGACTAAAGACTGAGCTCTTTATCACACACACAGAGTTTACCCTTCAGCTAATCAGTACTCTTTGGGCTTGGATGTTCAACTAATTATGATCTACCCAACTACATTATCATCTCCTCCTTATTTCTTTATCTTATTTGGGCTATCATGGGAAGCCTTTTCAATTACTTTACATATAGACAATCTACAACATGTTTTTTTCTTTTTTCCTTAGTCAAAACAAACAGTGTGGTTAGTTGTACAAAAGTTTTTCTCTGTGAACTCATGGTTGCTTCTAGTGAACACTGCTTTCCTTTTTTAAAGGTCATAAGTCATCCCTTTAGTTATCTGTTCTGGTCACAATTTTGTAAGTTTGAGCACCCACCTACCTTTCTCTGTCTCTTTTTCTCTCTCTCCTCCCTCTCTCCTTCTTTCTGTTTAAATGGAGGTCTTAGTATCTACCCTTTGCACAATTCTTTAGGCAACATTTCTACTCTCCACATTTACTAAAACTTTCCAGACTGAAGTTTCACAAACCTCATTTACAAATGTTATCAACTTACAGGGGAATAAAATTTGTTCATGCTAGGTTTGGAAACAAGGAGCTGCTTTTTTACAATCCTTTCCCTATGGATTCAGTTTCCTTTTTAATGGTATTTGTTTAGCATGTTTTCAATCCAAAGATTGTTCTTTCTGATTTAAAAATATATATATAGTCAAAATAGAGCTAGAAACACTGTCTCTCTCTTTGTTAGTCATTGATTACGTCTCAAGCATCAGATCTATCATTTCCTTGTTCTTCTTACTCTGAATATGAGGACACTCGTATTGAAATAATATTTGCGGCATGCATACCGTACTGTTTTTTACCTGGACTTACCATTCAGGTGGCTAGTGGGAGAGTCATAACAGAGATTACGGAATGGAGCTAATCCCTCCTACCACCAAATTAATCTAGTCACCACCACTCACTGTATTAAATATGTTTATTTGCATTTTAATTGCATTTTTTTACTTAGAAAAATGTAAATTAAGTAAAATTTCCCATAAAATGATTACACATAAAATGAGTAAGGTCACATATTTTGATATTCAGTGGTCTATCACTTGTAATCAAATACATTTTAAATGGTCTTGATCTGCACTGTTCAACATGTTTGCCATTAGCCACATGTACCCATTTATATTTAAATTCCTTAAAATTAAACACATTAAAAAATTCATTTCCTCAGTGACATTGGCCACTTTCATGGGCTCAGTAGCCACATGTGGATAGTGGCCATTGTGTTGAACAGCAAAGAGTATGGAACATTTATATCATCACAGAATGTTTCTATTGGAAAGCACTGTTCTAAACATTCAAAATGAGATGCCTATTTGATTTTCTTCAAATATAGTTTTCTCCTCTGAAATTTCTACATATACTAATCATTGATTTAACAGGTGGATATATAAACAACCATTCAAGAGCTGGACATGGTGGCACACACCTGTAGTCCTAGCTACTTGAGAGGCTGAGGTCAGAGGACTGCTTGAGCCCAGAAGTTCGAGGTTGCAGTGAGTTATGATTGCACCACTGCACTCCAGCCTGGGAAACAGAACAAGACCCTGTCTCTAAAAAACATAATAAACGAAATTAAAAAAAAATACAACAATGCATATACTGCATCTTGCATGAACTATTTGCAAGTTATAATTAATACATTGATTAATTCTTGTGTCATTTGGTATAAGAAGACAACAAATACATGTAAACAGATTGTAGTGCTTCAGATCATAGGACTTAGTGATTATAGTTAATCTTAATTCCCAAGACATTTACTGCAAAGCCCTTTCTATTAGCACATCAGGTAGCACATTTAGTAGTATTTGGCAACCAGTTACTATTACAGAGAAAGCTATGATAATCAACTCAGAATGCATATGTCTGATTTCAACTCAAAAGGAAAATATCAGCTCAAAGACTATGATGTGAAAAGATATTATGCTGAGAAGCCGGGCGCGGTGGCTCAGGCCTAGCACTTTGGGAGGCTGAGGTGGGCGATCATGAGGTTAAGAGATCTGAGACCATCCTGGCCAACATGGCGAAAACCCGTCTCTACTCAAAATACAAAAATTAGCAGGGCGTGGTGGCGCGTGCCTGTAGTCCCAGCTACTCAGGAGGCTGAGGCAGGAGAATTGCTTGAACCCGGGAGGCGGAGGTTGCAGTGAGCCGAGATCGCACCAATGCACTTCAGCCTGGGCGACTGAGCGAGACTCTGTCTTAAAAAAAAAAAAAAAAAGATATTATGCTGAAAATGAATGCCCAGAGCTGAGTTTTATTTCTGTCCTTTAGTGTTTGTTACCTTTTTTTTTTTTAACGGAGTCTCGTTCTGTCGCCAGGCTGAAGTGCAGCGGCGAAATCTCGGCTCACTGCAACCTCCGCCTCCCGGGTTCAAGCGATTCTCCTGCCTCAGCCTCCCGAGTAGCTGGGATTACAGGCACGTGCCACCGCGCCCGGCTAATTTTTGTATTTTTAGTAGAGACGGGGGTTTCGCCATGTTGGTCAGGATGGTCTCGGATCTCTTGACCTCGTGATCAGCCTGCCTCAGCCTCGCAAAGTGCTGGGATTACAGGCGTCAGCCACCACGCCCGGCGGTGTTTGTTCTTTTAAGACAATTCTGACATGCATAAATAGAAACCAGAGCTAACATCTAAGTAGCTCATACATTTTTTTTTTTTTTTTAGCTAGAAACTGTTTTTAATAGATCTGTGAAGAATTTAAAAGAAATTGGCAAAAATAAGATTAATAAAACGGAGTGGGGAAAGTTAAAATAGCCTAAGAAACAGGTTGAGGGAAAACATGGTAGCATCCAGCCTAGTGCCTTGCAGATAAGCAAAGTACTGAATAATCAAGGGAAGGGAAGGGAGGGAGTGAAGAAGAAAGAACGAAAGGAAGACAGAGAGACAGGGAGGAGAGAGAAGAAATGGAAGATGGCAAAGTCACAAGATAATGCCACAGGAGAACTTTAAATTTCAGAAAGAAACCTAGTTAGATGTACAAAACAAAAAGCAACTCATGAGAAATAATACAAACCAGAATAAAGCAAGTTGCCTAAAGTCTGAATTTTATTCATGATATAAATACATACAGGTGAACAGTAGTCTTGATATTCAGCCAAAAAAAAAATTCCACCTCAGAAAGATAACACATATAGCAGAACACAATCATGGTCAAATAGAATAATAAATGTGCTAGAAATAAGGGCTAACAATGGTTAAGTAATGACCCATACGTTAAAAGGAAAAGTATAATAGTTCACAAAATCGGACAGAGCAAACTCTTATTGTGATCAGACAACCAAAATGAAATTATTATCAGAAGCTAAATATAAATATACAATGAAACAGAGAAGCCAAACTTTAAAGATATTCAAAGCAGATAAAACTGTTTTCTTTGTGCTTAAGGTGAGTTTAAGCTAATGAAATCATCATAAATGTCATTTTTAAACTCAAAGATAGGTATGATTATACTTCAGCATTTGCAGAGAACTGATGCAATAGCAGGAGGGCTATTGGACCTTTAACTTAAAAAAAATGCACTAGAGGAGAACTTTTCATTTTCTAGCCCGTTTTTCCTCAGCACACTCAACATAACTTGAGTCAGCAGACACCTTCCCATCAATAACTGCAGCTTATTAAGACAGTCTCAAGGAAGGAGGGATGGTAAAGATTCGGATAGAGGAAGAAATATGAAAATCTCCAAGGTAAAAAGCAATTCCCAAGTTCTCCCCTTTCAACCTCCCCCCACTTTCCTCCCATCAAGATTCTAGAGCTATAACAAAGCAATTTTCTTATCTCCCTGATATAGTTTTTGATTGCCACTGAAACTATTTCATGTGTACAAATCATTTGCTTTCTTTTCATTTGTGAGAGAACTAAGGAAGGAGAACAAGGAAATAATGCTAAACAATTAATGTAGGTAACTGATGTTATTCATAGGATATGAAAATTATCTAGTCAAACTTAAATATGAGGACACTGAGAACAAGAAAGATTATGTAACTTTCTCAAGATTATATAATTAGTATACGAAAAGTTAAGACCTGTGACATGAATCCCTGTCAACATTCCTACCTCTGCACTACAGTATCCCAACTGGTACCTCAGTTTCACTAAAGCAACTGATAACATATTTACATTGCACTAGACAACTAGAAAAAGACAAATGTGCATCTACTTTAAAACACAGAAGTTTGGGAATTACAACCCAGTTACACTCACTACTGGGTGCTTAATATTTTATATTGCTTTATAAGCTCTAGAAAACAGCAAGTTTTTAAGTGAAGGCTTGTGAAGATATACAACAGATACATCTGACTAAACAAACCTAACTTACTTACTGAAGATAAGTAACCTTGTGGGTTCCTTGAGCCATGACTCCTCCTCATTCCTGTATGGATGCCAAGGGCCTGACATAATACATGACACATCACAGGAGCTCAATAAATTATTTGTTGAGTGAATAAATAAATAAATAAATGTGATTTTCATTGCTAAGCTGTTAAAATTAGGTAAAAACCAAACCAAAACAAAACATAAAACACTAGCTACACAATCATTCTAAAGACATGAATTAGATATACTAGGGCATTATACTAAAAAAAAACTTAGGCATGAATGCCTACTTGAAATTTTAGAATTGAAGGTTTCTAAGCAATGGTTTTTAAAAATAACTAATGTAGGCTGGCTGTGGTGGCTCAGGTCTGTAATCCCAGCACTTTGGGAGGCTGAGGCAGGAGGATCACTTGAGGTTAGCAGTTCGAGATCAACTGGACCAACATGGTGAATCCCTGTCTCTCCTAATAATACAAAAAGTAGCCGAGCGTGGTGGCGCATGTTTGTAATCCCAGCTACCTGGAAGGCTGAGGCAGGAGAATTGCTTAAATCCGGGAGATGGAGGTTGCAGATCGCACCACTGCATTCCAGCCTGGGCGGCAGAGTCTCAACAAACAAACAAAAACCAAATAAAGAAACAACAACAACAACAACAAAACTACTGTGGACAACTGAGTGAAGATTTGATAACCTTATTCGGAAATCCAGAATAAAATATTTGGATGAATGTTAGTCAAGTAAAACTGAAAGGAAAAAAAATACTGGACCATAAGTCTGAAAATACAGCTTCTGCTTTTGACTCCACAATGATTTGCCCATTTAACCTTTCTGTTTTCTCATTTGTAATACGAAAAAGCATACCATCGTCAGGGGTTTTTATTTTAATACATAAAGGATGCCATGGCAGCTCATCACCAAATATGGCTCCCAGTATTTCCTTCGGCTCTTCCCACGCTGCTCCTCCAACAAGAGATGGAGTCTATTTCCCCTCCTTTCCAGCTGTGCTACCCTCCTGACTTGCCAGGAACAATAGAAAGTGGCGGAAGTGCTGCTTTGCCAGTTCCGGGCCTAGCTGTTAAGAGGGCTGGCTGCTTTTTCCGTCCCGCTAGGTAGCCAGGTGCCATGCTGAACTGAAACTGGCTCTATGCTGAATAATGAGAGACAACATTGGGAAAGAGAGGCCACAGAAGAGCACTGAGAAGTCAGCTATGAGGTTGAAGCCTTCTTGGAAGATCAAGCCCAGCCCCACCTCCGGATGAAGCCAGCCACCACGTGAGTGACCCCAGCCTATTACTAGATGGAACAGAAGCCACCTAGCCAGCACCTCCCTCAGTCCACAGAATCATGAGAAATAAATTGTTGTTGTTTCAGGCCACTAAGTTTAGCATGGTTTTTTAGGAAGCATTGAATAGATAGTGTATTTGAACCTTTGGAAGAGTCAAGCAATTTGGAAGCATCAAGCAATGTGGAAGAGTCAAGCAATGTGGAAAAATAACAGAATTTTCCTGAAAATGCAAAAGTCAAGAACCAGCTGCGTGTGGTGGATCATGCTACTTGGAAGGCTGAGGTGGGAGGATCACCTGACCCCAGGAGGTCAAGGTTGCACTGAGCCATCATTGCACCACTGCACTCCAGCCTGGGCCACAGAAGGAGATCCTGTCCCCCCCCAAAAAAAAGAAAAGAAAAGAAAATATCACAGTTAAGTAACTGTAAACAATTGGAAATACTGAAATATGATTAAAATACTACTACAATAGTTGGCTTTTAAAATAGTTTATATTCCTGCTGAAAGTTAGACAAGGATGGTTCTCAGATTTTTTTTTTCCTTCCTGCCTGGAAATTTGTATCAGTGATGTTTATAAGAATAACATTACTCCCACGGGAATACACAAGATTATGCAAATTCTTACAATCATAAAAAAGTATATTGAAATACAAGTAATAAGGTTATCGATATCAATTCTAATTTTTATACATATAACTATACCTATTTAATAACTGCACCATTAAAAACACATTCCCTTTCTTAGTATCAAATTACTTAAGTCACATGTCACAGATAAGCAATACCCATATGTTCAGATATTTTAGTTTAAGTTGTTTTGCCACTTAAATAAAGCTTGGAAAGATGATCTTGAGTTTTGTTCTGGATTTATTTTCCTTTGATTTATATGAGTATGATTGTTGTTACTGTCATTATTAATTATTTTTAAAATCTTAATTTCTGTTCCTCAATACATTTGGAAGTGAAGAACAGAATTCCCTTGCCTTGTAAAGTTGTCATCTTTCTAATACAAAAATGAGAAGCCTTTTTTTTTTTTTTGAGACGGAGTCTCACTGTCTCCCAGGCTGGAGTGCAGTGGCACGATCTCGGCTCACTGCAAGCTCTGCCTCCTGGGTTCACACCGTTCTCCTGCCTCAGCCTCCCCAGTAGCTGGGACTACAGGCACCGGCCACCACACCTGGCTAGTTTTTTGTATTTTTAGTAGAGACGGGGTTTCACCATGTTAGCCAGGGTAGTCTCGATCTCCTGACCTCGTGATCCGCCTGCCTTGGCCTCCGAAAGTGCTGGGATTACAGGCGTGAGCCACTGTGCCCAGCCATGAGAAGATATTTTTAATATGATAATTTGATCTAATGCTATACAAAACAAGGCTATGAGCTAAGCTTTTCAAAAATATATAAATTATTTTAAAATATGAGCAGCAATTTTTTTCACAATACGACTTTTCTATGTAAATGAAACTTCCTTTTATAAGAGAGGGCTGATAAGAAAGAGACTGAGAAGAAACATGATATTCATAAAAGGAAATTATGATTTTGTTTTAATCAAGGGGATAAAAAGTAGAGAACTTAACCTTTAAAGGAATATTATGGTTAAATTTTAAAGAAATAAATATTCATTTTTTATGGTGTTAATTCACATCTATGCTTTTTCTGGTATATACTTAAGATGAACGATATGGTTTTGATATACTTATATATAGTGAAACAGTTTCTACTGTCAAACAAATAAACATATCCATTCTTTTCTGTAGTTATCCTTTTCTGATGTGTGTGGTAAGAGCACCAACAATCTAGTCTTAACAAATTTCCAGTATATGGTGGGTATTATAACTAGAGTTTTCATATTGTATCTTAGATCTCCAGAATTATTCATCCTATATATCTGCAACTTTGTACTCTTTGTCTTACATCTCCCACTCCTTGCCCTTGATAATCACCATTTTATTCTCTCTCTCTCTCTCTCTTTTTTTGATCTCATATATAAGTGAGATCAAGCAGTATTTTTTTTCTCTCTGTTTGGCTTATTTCCCCTAGCATAGTATCCTCCAGGATCATCCATGCTGTTCCAAAATGGCAGGATTTCCTTCTTTTTAAGGCTGAATAATATTCCACTGCATATATACATACCACAATTTCTTTATCCATTCATTGCTGGTGGACACTGAAGTTGTTTCCATATCTTGACTCTTGTGAATAATGCCACCATGACCATGAGAGTGCAAATATAATTTATGCTTTTTAAAATAATTAATTCCACATGCTAATTTCCTTAAAAATCAATCACAATGATATGGAAGATCATACCCTATTGAAATTCTTAGAGGTAGTCTATTTAAATAGAAATGTTTTTAAATGTGTATTGAAAATCTGCAATGTGTTAAATCCAAGACACCCACATTCTATACTTTATCTTGTTTAATCTCATAATTCTTGGGGATAAATACTATTTACCACCATTTGAAAACTAAGAAAACTACAGTTGAAAAAGTTTTGTTGCAAAAGACCCAAGGTGAAACTACTAAGGGTCAGAGTAGAGTTTTAAACAAGAGTCAGCCTAATTATAGTACCCATGGTTTTCTCAGTGTTTTACTGTACCTGGGTTACTGTTTTAAAAACTGCATATTTGATTACATTGCAGGGCTCTAGAGCATGGCATTCAAACTTCTCTGTGATCTAGGCATTATCTTCCCTTTTCCAGTTTTATCATGTTTGACCTAAACCCTTCTCCCATTCCTTCCTCAAACCTCCCACATTCTAGTGAGTTAAAGATGGATGAAGAGATAATTTCAGTAAAAGTGGTAGGTGCAAAGACAAAGATACATTTAGTATATCCTTGGAATAAATGACATAACTACTGGGAATGAGGATGAGAGTGAGGGGAGGGGCTTTCAGGGAAAGCTGATTTGGATCTTGGTGCATTGAAGGATGACTAAGTTAGTGAGACGGGCATTTTAGGCATAAAGCAGAACATGGGCAGAACACAAAATGGTGTGCTATATGCAAAAAAACATTGCCTGTATCAATAAAACACACAATTCAAGGTAGCATGGTGAGGCAGGACAGTCAGGCAGATATTAAGATCACGGGGGGGCTTCTGTACTGTGGGAAGGATTCTGGATGTATACTAAACAATGAGAAACTCTTAGGAAGCTTTTAAGAGAAAAAGCGTTAGGGTCAGATTCATTTTACGTGAATTGCTCTGAAGCAATGTGGGAAATTAATTGTGTGTAAGGAAGTAGGCTGGTATTAAAAGTAAGGACAAGGAGACAGTTAACTATAAGACTAATAGTTTGATTAAGAGATGTACCTTAACTACTTCTATAGCAAGTTGTAGGGGATATAGAGAGGAGGGTAACAGAGCTGCAGATTATCCATATGCTGTTACTTTCCCCCAAGTCCAACAGGTGCTTCCATGAGATAATTTACTTTCTTCTGCTGGAAAACTCTATTTTTACTGGTTTTATATGTACAAGACACTTCACCAACAGTGCCTGAAAAGCATTAGTAAACCACATCTATACTTCCAGAGGCAATAAGGTTGTCTTTGTGCATTACACAATATACACAATGGCAAATGGTTCTAGATATGGTTAGGAAAAAGACTTAGTATTTATGACTGGTAAATACAGAGGGTAGAGTGGAAGGATGACCAACAGTTGGCTTCATTAGTTAAATGGATGTTTTTGCTAAAAATTGAGCTAAAGAATTTGGGGTAGGAAAAGTTTTAAATGCAGTTTGGGGTTCAGATAGCTTAAAATTCTTAAGGAATATCTTAGTGAAATGTTTACTGGACATTGAATATGTATACATTTGAAGCTCAGGGGAAAGGTCAGAGACACACTATGGAATGAGAAGAATAGCTGGCAAAAAAAGTAGGATCAGGGAAACATCAATATTTAAGGGAGATATAGAAATAGATTCCCACAAAAAGACCAAGAATAGCGAGGCAGAATGAGAATCGGGGACAAATGCTGCCAAAGAAACCAAGGACAAGAGACTTACTAGTTGTCAATGTATCTCTTGGTCCAGGAAGTAAGACCAACTGAGAGAATCTTTCTTACTTAAATTTTAATCCCTGGCACAGGTCTTGCCACCAAGAAGGTCCTCAGTCAATGTTTGCTGAAGGAATATACAAATAAACTGTTTTATATCAGTTTGCTTTTGAAGAGAAGGTGGCGATGTGATGGAATAGAAAACAGTTGTGGAAACACCTACAATGTACCAGATTATGTGTCAGAGAAGAGATAGTATCCACATTGTACTGATAGTAAACAAAAAAAATCAGAGGACTTAAATGTAGCTTAGCCCCTCAGTCAACAACTAAACCTAATTCCTGTTTCTAACATAAGGGACCCTGGTTCTCCCATCTCTGCAGTTACTGACTAGTTTTTCAGAAATAGGAAATCTCTTAATTTACATGCAATTTACAGGAAATTGGAATAGATGTTCTCCAACATCATTTCACATTCAAAACTGTTGTTTCCTTTATATTAGTCATAGTTCACATCCCTGATGTGTGTTTTCTACCTTACCAGACTTCAAATTTCCCAAACAAATATGGACTCAGTTTTTCCTTTCTGGAACTATATCAGAGAGTTCTGAAGAAAACAGAAGCTCAATAATTATTTTTAACAAATAGACAAGTATTTGTAAAGTGATTTGTTATTAAATAGTTTAATTAGCTCAAACACTAAGAGAAGGCAGTTAACATAAGTCTCTTAGACTTGCAAAGAAGACAAAGGCTCTTAAGTCATTACAAAAAGATCATCTGAAAACTAACATGACAGCTATCAATGATGAAAAAGCAGAAAACCAAGCAAGAATGCCAAATGAACTGATTAAGGATTACTCTTAAAAGCTCCCCATATTCAGTATATTCAGATCAGCAAGATTACACACACTGTAGAGTACTTAAATAATATCTTGATGCTGCACACCATTGCTATCAAGTATACTTTTCAAAAATTTGAGAGAGGCGAAATGCCTTCACTGTGAAAGACCAGAAAGCAGACGTTATCTAAGATTTAACTGATCATCTTAAAGAGACACCACTGCAAATGTGAAAGTCAGCTTAGCTTTTATACAGAAGTCTGGAATACATCACACTAATCAATCAATTTTCAAACCTCTAAAAAGGTATCATGAGCTATACTCATGCCTTTTTTTGAAGCACACCTATATAGCATTTGTCTATGACAGAAATAGCATTTACAAATGTCCTGGAGTCAGAACATACAATATATTCAGAAGTGCTTAAGTCCTTCTATTCAACTTTATCTGATTGTCTTACCAATAAGATTTTTTTTAAGTTGCACATGGCTAATCCAGTGTGTCACTTACTTGAACCAGTGGCTCACTGTCAATCTGAAGAGATTTATAGGGTGGTATCTGAAGGAATAAGTTCAATTGAGATATTGTTAATATAGCATTTAAGGAAAAATGGAAAAGTAAGAACATATTACAAAGGCTCACTGCCAGGAAGAAAGAAAAATGATTTGACCTATATGTAAATATGAGAATATGGTACTACAAATTTACCTATGATTTTTGAATATATAGAGAGAATACCAAATATCAAGACCAATACATGTCTCATCTATGGGGTTAGAAAAGAAAAATAAGAAAGTTTAAGGAATTCCAATTTCAGCTTATAGAAGAGAAATATGGAGAACAGAATACTAACAATTACATTTCAATGTATTATTCGGCATAAAAAATTAGTTGTCATCTAACAGCTGTCATCACTCAAATATAACCCTTCTACCATTTTGCTCCTGGCTAGCTCTTAATCATCCTTCTATCTTAGCCTAATTGTCACTTTCTCAATCTGGTGCTCTCTGCATTCCTTTCTCATAACATCTTATTATTTTTCTGTAGAGCACTTATTACAACTTGTAATTACTTACTATTTACTTTTACGTATTAAGCAGCTACCATAAGCCAAATACTGTGCTAGGTAAATGATGTACTTTCTCCATCATTGAGTTGTAAGCTCAAAGCGGGCAAGCACTATATTTTCATATAGTCCAATATACTAAGGCCAAGTAAAATGAATGAATAAGTGAAGGAAGGATGAGACAGAGGGACTTTCTTTCTGATAAGGACAAGAACAAAGTGTAATCATTTAATGAGTGTGTGTGCCCCAGGAAATATCAGACATTTATAGTTGTTTAATTCCCCCATCCACATGGAGTAGACAGTATGATCCTCATTTCATCAAACAATAATTTGAGGATTAGAGAAGATAAGTTACTAGCCCAAGGTCAACAGCTGATGATTGGTTAAAGTAAAATTCAGACCGAAATCTGTGCACTTTAACACCAATATATTTGCTCTCTATCCTACCACGTTTCTAGATCTAGAATTTCATGAAAATATACATGTGTCAAGAGGCCATTTCAAGAGTCTGTTATTTCCCTGACAGCACATTATCACTTGAAAGAACAAGCATTAAAATGCTTCCCAGGTTCTGCTGGGAAAATAGGTAATTTTTGATTATTAATGTTTCCCAATTTTATTTACTGTCAGTATGTACACTACAAAAAACATTAGTTGATGGTTATAAAACAAATCCTGAAACATTTTATCAGATATTATTTCAAAGCATTTTAAGAAATAACATTGTGTTTTAAGAGTAAACTTTTCTCATTTAAAAATATCTTCGTATCAAAATCATACATGTATCTTTAAAAAATTAAACCAACTTGTGTTTTAAATGAACAGAGACATTAAGTTCAAAAAGTCATAAATATACATTTTAATTATTTAATATGATTCCTGAATATTTTGTTCTTTTAAAAATATGCATCCCTCTATGTACTTCCAGGGGTTTCATTGTATGTAAAAGGAGCAGTGGTTGTTTTTTTAATCATAAAGAAATCTCATAGCCTTTTATTCCATGTAAAGCTGTTCCCAAACACATTATTTAACTGATGTGCATTACAGAAAATATTTTGCTTTGGAAACACTTCAAACAAGGCAAATTCCACAGGAGACAGGGCTACTGACTAACACATCACAGCGGCATGACCTCTTGACCGAAACTTTTCTGAATGTGCATCATAAAAGACCCCTGACACCTGTCATTTTTAGAGATTAATAAAACATTTCTAAAGAATACCACAATGTTGCTTGAGTAGAAATAGAAGAAATTATACATTCATATTTCAATAAATTTTACACCTTTCCCTCAAGCTATATATTTGAATTCTGATCTGTTCTTATGTGTATTAAAATCCAAAAAACTTGTCATACTAATGTGGCAGGCCTGATTAAGTTCATCACTTTCCTAGCCTGTCTCCAACACAAATGCAATTTTCATATGCCTAAAGAACAAATCCTCCACATCAGGCATCTTATACCTTCCCTGAGTAAGCCAAGCCCATTTTAATGTTTTGAATAAAAGTATGCATGGAGGAAGGACATATGTTTTTGGTTAAGTGTATCAGAAAACCTGCAGAAATCATATCAACATAACGGCATTGAGTTTCAAAGCTAGTGTCTGCTTACAAAACTTACTGATATTTGCAAATGAATAATTTAATGGAAAATCTGAACATCTGCAATTAGCTAAAAATCTAGCATTTCTGGAATCAGGCAGAATACTTTTTCATATATTTAATTTTATATTAATTTGCAATTTAGTGCATAAATGCATACCTGGATGTCATGTATATGTATGATTATAAAGTGAACTGTATTTTTAATAATAGGAAGGCCTTCTTAATAGAATAATAATGACATTTATATGGATTCATTTGTAAAGTAAATTTTTGCAACATAAATCATTTCTGTTAATCTAGATTTACTTATTTCAGACTTAATGGAATACAGGTAGATATGCATATAGCAATTTCAAAGGTATATAACACTTTTGAATACAGGTAAAATTATACGGATTGAGGTTATAACCAATTAAACCTAGGTAGCTGAAGTGAAGTACTTATATCATTGGCAAAGTAGGGACTAAAACTATACATTCTAAGCTGGAATACTGGTGAGTATTCAAGATTCTATTCAAAGACAGGTTAGTGATGATAAATGAAGGCTGAAGAGTGGCTCAGGCTCACAGAATGACCCATCCATCTGTCAGATACATACAGTTTCTAGTACTTATAGGACCAAAACTCATCCACTTTGCAGAAAAAAATGGTCTTATTGGGAACCGTGTTTTGGGGGCAGGGAGAGTGGGATATGTACAAGTGTGCATTACACTGATTATTTACATTCAAATATAATTGTGAAGTAAAAGTTGGCATTTATGGAAATAAAGCATTATTTGGATTTTCAATTTAAAAATAAATGAATACCCTTCCTGTGTCCATGTGTTCTCATTGTTCAATTGGGGAGGGATAGCATTAGGAGATATACCTGATGCTAAATGACGAGTTAATGGGTGCAGCACACCAGCATGGCACATGTATACATATGTAACTAACCTGCACATTGTGCACATGTACCCTAAAATTTAAAGTATAATAATAAAAAATAAATAAATAAATGAATACAACATTTTATACATTTTAGTTTTTTTATAAAACAATACTTGCACACATATAAGCCATACTTAACCTTGATATTTTTAGATCCTCTATCTACTTAAAGAAACTTTCCTTACATATATTTAAATTCCTAAAGTATATTTTTTAAATAATGTGAACAAAATAATAATGATAGCAAACACATATATATAGTTATAAATCTGTCATTGTTCTACATTATAACTCATTTAGTTCTCACAGCAATGCTGTGGGGACAATACTATTATTTTTTACATTTTGGAGATGAGGAAACTGGGGCATCAGAGTTGAAAAGAAAGCATAATACTACTATTAAAATGCTTGCAGATAATGGCTAAAATATGCAATTTGTAATATTTTCCCTGTAGTTTTCTAATATTTCAGTAAATATTCACCAAAAATGTTCCATTACAGTTTTTTTCACAGCATACACAATTTTATCCTGCTCTATTTCTGAAAGAAGTTTAACAATCTAATCACTGTACTATAAAATAAAACTTTTAACTTTCTAAATTCACCTCAAAAAATAAAATTGCAATTATAAGAAAATGGCAGGAAGGTTTGTGGTACTAATTAAATACCAAGTTTACCCTCACAAATTATGAATATGGCACTGTGTGTAAAGCTGCTTGTCAAATGGCCATTTCTTATCTAGAAAGTGGAATGGCTAAGTAATTGTATATTTCTCTATAGCTGTACTACTAAATATTAACATGAAAAGGCTAGCGGCACCACTATGGGTGTAGCAGGAAAGGACAACATCAGGAATAGAAAAAGGCATTAACTTAACTTTAAATTTCATTTTTCCCTGTTTAAATTAGATTTCTTACATTATTTAAATGTAACTTCATTACATTTACTATATTATGGTGACACTTGAAGTACAGCTATTGTATGAGTCTGCCTGTGCCCCAGGTACAATATAAACTAAAGCTTATAACTCAGCTTTGAAAATTAGCTCATGAATCAAAGGAGATACAAAGTCTAAGCTTCAAAACCCATCTTTATTTACCAGATTTGCAAAAAATCCATTTGGGTTTTATTAATATCAGTAGTTATTTTAAAAAATCAAATTTTGATTTTCTTTACACTGTTAACTATTCCATTTGCTAGAGACTGCGTTTCTCAGCTATTTATACCATGCCACAACATTTACAACTAAAATACAAATCATAAAATTACCAATAATGGGTTTTAAAGGCATTTCCCCCTCCAAGTTCAAAACACACTATATAGACATTGCAATGAACTTGGCCACTTAAAATTTATTTTATACTCAATCTATAAGTGACAGTGAACAGATTAAATACATTTTTAAGGAACAATTTATGAAGGTTAACCTACCTTAAACTTTTTTTTTCATCTGCTAGAAATCACTCTGAAATGTTTCATTCCAGCTCTCAGATGCATTCATTCATTTACATTCAACAAAATTTATTCTGCATCTACCGTATTCAAAACTCTGAAATAGAACTTGGAAAAATGGTCCTTCCCAGAGTAAATGAATGTGAAGCAAATAACTGCATGTTCTGAATGTTATAAAAGGAATCTACCCAAGATGGGTATGCGTTTGTGTATGGGTGGGGGGTAGGTAGATAGAGACTCCCTGAAATGACTTTAAATCTCAGATTCAAAATACGAATAGGAATTCCACGTATGAAGAGTGAGGGTTAGGGAGCTGGGAGATAGGAGGAAAATGTTAGTGTGGGGTACTTGTGATCCAGGAATAAAACAGCTTGTTAGGAGATCTAAGGGAGATAAGAGAGAAAGAGAGAATTTGGTTAACTGGAATTGCAGAAAAAGGTTCAATTTGGCTGGAGCAGCAAGAGAATGGGACAAGATAAGGGAGAAATGAGGCAGGAGAGGTAGCTTAGGAGCGGCCCAGTCATGGGAAACTCTATAAGCCTTGCTAGGCACAGTGGCCTTTATAAGTATCAAAGGGTGCAAAGTATCTTCTGGGTGCTTACTCAGAAGAATAGGGACATGACATGTCCAAATTTGAATTTCATAAAGATCATCTGGCTATAGAGGGGAAACCAGACGGGAGAGGCTATTGATGTTAATAGATAAGAGAGAGATGTCAAACAGGCGACGGCAATTGGGACAGTGGGAAGCAGCAAAATCAAAAGATATTTAGGAGGTAGAATTGGAAATGATTGGTAATAGATTGAATATGGGGAATGAGGGAGTGAAAGGAGACAAGAATCCTAGCTTGCTTTCTTCATTTGTGGAGTAGACTAAAGTGCCACTTAAAAAGATAGGAGGCCAGGTGCCGTGGCTCATGCTTGTAGTCCCAGCACTTTGGGAGGCCGAAGCAAGTGGATTGCTTGAGGCCAGGAGTTCGAGATCTGCCTGGCCAACATGGTGAAACCCTGTCTCTACTAAAAAAAAACAAAAATTAGCCAGGTGTGTTGGCATGTGCCTGTAAACCCAGCTACTCAGGAGGCTGAGACAAGAGAATCACTTGAACCCAGGAGGAGGAGGCTGCAGTGAGCTGAGATCGCCCCACTACATGCACTCCAGACTGAGCTACAGAATGAGACTCTGTCTCAAAAAAAAAAAAAAAAAAAAAAAAAAAAGAAAGAAATAGAGATAAACCAAAAACATTGCAGGGGATATGAAATTATTAAATTAGAACACTGTTGTTAATGCAATTTTTATTTTGCATTGATGGGTTTACTGGCATATCTTTTAATGGGAGGTGGGTTTTAAAATTCTCTTAGAGCTATAATATTGGTATATTTAAAGAGTATATAAAGAATGATTATATATAAATCAGCTTTTTAAAAAAGTATGATCTCAATTTTATTGTTTACCCATTGCGTTATTTTAACAAGACTCATTTTCATATATTTTATATTAATAGATTATTAGCTCCAAGAGTGGAGGTATTATTTTTGGCTGTTTTATTTACTCTCTATACATAAGTTTCTGAATAGTGTCAGAAACTTACTAGATCCTCAATAAATGTTTGATGAATGAATGAACGAATGATAAAATATATAGTATAATTAATTATGGTAGTATAATTATAAGAAGTAACTCAGAGGTAAATATGAATGTTACTAAAGAACTTGATGATATAACGACATTCCTAAACTTGCTTTGCAGGGACTTTAGAACTGTAATTAAATTATCAAAGCCTATAAAACTTATTTGACATCATCTGAAGAAATGGGAATAAAAATGCTTATGACAAAAATCTACACGTTTTAAAATGACGTTAAAAGTGCTCTAAAAATATCAGACTTATGATTTCTTTTTAATATTAAAAAGCAAAAAAATCTAGTTAATCATATTACAGACTAATTAATTCAGTATA
The DNA here is from genome assembly GCF_028885625.2 of Pongo pygmaeus. Lineage (NCBI taxonomy): Eukaryota > Metazoa > Chordata > Mammalia > Primates > Hominidae > Pongo > Pongo pygmaeus. The sequence continues at coordinate 113,121,207 of NC_072379.2, read as the reverse complement.
TTATATGAGTCAGAACGAAGGTGAATTTCTAATTACAGTACCAGATTGGATATTACATTTTCACACACATAGTTCTCTACAACTGAATGGGACCACTGCTCATTAAAGTAGAATGAGAAGCCTTTTTTAACATCTTGATAGAGTATCATGCACTTAATTAAATCAGATGTGTTATCTGAAGGTAATTTCTTAAACTACTTGAGAATTACTATATACATCAATACATATGTAGAAGAATAGGATTATACTATCAAATATAATTTTGTATGATCTTGTATAAAATAAAGCTTAAATTAGAAACTGTGTATATTGTTTTCACATTATTAAAATGGGGCTAATTTTGATACTTACTCCCAGTCTGCATAATCTGCAATTTTTCTTTCATTTTAGAAGACCATGTACATAGTTGAAAACTAGTTGGTAACCCACAAAGTAGGATATGAAGCACAGTTTCAGCTTTGCAGCTGCTCAGCTTTTTATTCTACAATCTTTGATTTTAAATAAAATCCAAATTTGGACTCACTTAGAAACACAACACACTAAAAACAGACATAAAAGGAAATGAATTGTAAAGTTGGAGTTGATCCTCAGTTACATACTGTTGAAGGCCAATTTATGTCTTGTTTAGCAAAGGGTCACCATAACACTTTTAAGGCTTGATGCCTACAGCAAATCTCTTGTTATTTACAGGGAATAAAAAGCCACAAACTCATTTTCTTAATAAGCTTCTTCAGTTCTTCAAATAGTTCTAAGAAATGCCAAGGGCTTGCCTTAGTTAACAAGTACACAGATAATCCAAAGTACAGCAGTGTCAGCTAAATAGTATTTGATCCCCAAAGATGCCATTGGTGGGATTTTAGCAGCTACAGAAATGTATGAAGTATGAAGTTTAGCAATTCTTACAGTTTTGAGCAAGCTAAAAGAGGTTTATATGAGTCAAAATAGTTGAATACAAAAAAAAAAAAGCCACTGGCTCTAAAAAAATGGAAATTTTATTTTCCATGTGCTAATTGGGCTTCCAGAGGAATACACTATTTTCTTCTTTAAATTATGTGTAATTTTCTCCAAAATAAAGAATGCATGATAACTGTAGAAACTAAAAAATGTAGAAGAAGAAAAAGTTACCCCTAGCTTGGTTACCCAGAAATAACCATTATTAAGAGCTTTCCCATTCTTTGTTCTTTAAACTTTTAAAATGTTAACTGTAATCATGCAGTACATGTTAACTATATAGAACAAATTAATTAAATATCTGTTTTCCTGATTTTAAAAGTAACAGTTATAGAGAATTTGAAATATACAGTCATCAATCTTAAAATAAACATTATATAAATATTTTTGAGTCCTTGTTCTCAGTCTAGGAATTATACATGCTGTTAGTATAATTTGATGCATCATAGAGAAGTCAGTACTTGCACAATGGCATAAAAACAGTAATTCTTTTGGGAAACAATTCATATACCAATTAATAAAGCTGTACTAGTGAGAAAGAAAGGATAGGTCCAATCTTGAGAACGAAATATTACTAACATGGCTTAGCAGAAAACTAAGAGTGAGGCTTTACAACCAAGTGCTATAACCACCACACTTGTGGTTGTGGAAATCACTTGTGGTGATTTCAAGAACTTGAGAAGCTCAACTTGACACAGTACTTCTGAATGTCATTCCATGTTTGGCCAGCCCTTAAAATCCACATGCAGATTAAGTGTCCTCTGTTTTTTAGCCTTTGTCTGTGTCTTGGTGAGATTTCAAAAAGGACTGCGGAAACCGAGAGTCAAGAGTAAGGCACAGATAACTTCTCATGTTTATTTGACATAATTCGGCATCTATTATACATACGGTGATCACTAATCACTTGCATTTATAGTGACACTAGGTTCTTTTGAGGATACAAAGGCAGATGACATATGTTCTAGCATTGGCCTCAAACATCTTACTTTCTAGCTTAGGATTTAAAACGTGAGTAAAAAATGTATGGTGGCAATGTAAATTAGTTCAGCCATTGTGGAAAGCAGTTTGGCAATTTCTCAAAGAACTTAAAACAGAATTGCCATTTGATCCAGCAATACCATTATTGGGTATATACCCAGAGGAATATAAATCATTCTGCCATAAAGAAACATGCATGCATATATTCATCTCAGCACCATTCAGAATAGCAAAGACATGGAATCAACCTAAATGCCCATCAACAGTAAAATGGATAAACAAAATGTGGTACATATATACCATGGAATACTATGCAGCCTTAAAAAAGAATGAGATCATGTCCTTTGCAGCTACATGGGTGGAACTGGAGACCATTATCGTATGTAAACTAACAGAGGAACAGGAAACCAAATACTGCATGTTCTCACTTATAAGTGGGAGCTAAACACTGAGTACATATGGACAAAGTTGGGAACAACAGACACCAGGGCCTACTTGAGATGGAGGGTGGGAGAAGGCTGAGAACTAAAAATCTATCTATAGGGTACTATATTTATTAGCCAGGTGATGAAATAATCTGTACACTAAAACCCCATGACACACAATTTACCCGTATAACAAACCTGCACATGTACCCCTGAACCTAAAATAAAAGTTTAAAAGAAACTGTTCAGAAAAGTAAGTGATTGTCAGTACAAGTGAAAAGAGATGCATATTTGTATCAAAGTCAAGATGTGTCAGGACTAATAGAATAAATCGCACATGCCTTTTATGTATTCTTTTTTAAAATTAAAGAATGCATAATGTGAGACAAAATTAATTTTATTCTTTACTATTTTATTAGTATAGATCTGTAAGAGTTATCTTTAAATATTGTAGAGACAGTACATATTTTATATACTGAGTGTTTGCACATAAAATGCCTGATTTATTTGAAATCATTTTGAAAAGTTTCAGGGCACAGGAGAGCATATGTCCTTTAATGATCACACAATGTGCATTTCATCATCTGACCTACCATAAGGATGTGGTTATGAACTGTGGGTTGAAGCCAAAGGACTACCATAAAGGCAGTTCTTTGCTCTTCTGATATTCCTACTTGGAATAATCCTTTACACTTGGAATTGGAGTTTCCTCTTACTCTGTTTTAACTCACTCACATAGATTGCCACTTGCTGCATGCAAAGAAGTGTCAATTCTATCTTTGATCTGGATGACATTAAAAAATACAATGGAATTATGTCACCAATTTTTTTGGCCTCTCTCTCTTTATATAAACAGTTGTATTGAGGTACAACTTACATACCATAAAATTCACCCGCTTTGGCTGGACATGGCTGCTGACGTCTGTAATCACAATAACTTGGGAGGTCCAGACAGGTGGATCACTTGAGCCCAGGAGTTTGAGGCCAACCTCGGCAACACGGTGAAACCCCATCTCTAGTAAAAATATGATAGCCAGGCATGATGGCATGTGCCTGTAGTCCCAACTACTCACGAGGCTGAGGTGGGAGAATCACCTGAGCCCAGGAAATTGAGGCTGCAGTGAGCTATGATTGCACCTCTGATCTCCAGCCTGGGCAACAGGGGTGAGACTCTCCCTGTCTTAAAAACAGAATTCACCCATTTTCAATGTATAATTCAGTGTTTTAAGTAAATTTACAGAGTTGTGCAATCATTACTGCAGTCCAATTTTAGAATATTTTCCATCACTCAAAAAAAAAAAAATCCCTCTTGTCTGTTTGCAGATACTGCTCCTTCCTACCTCTGGCCCCAGGTAACCACTAATCTTTCTGTTTACATCAATTTGCCTTTTCTGAATGCTTTGTACAAATAGAATTATAAAATATCTGGCTGGTCTCACTTAGTAAAATGTTTTTAAAGTTCATGTATATTGTGGCATATATCAGTGCTTCATTCCTTTTTATTCCTGAATAATATTTGTTTTGTAATACCTGTTCACCAATTAATGTACATTTGTGGTATTTCCAGTTTTTTGCTATTATAAGTAATGCTCCTATATATCCTTTATAAATATATGTAAATAAGTGTTTTCATTCCTCTTAGATAGATACATAGGATTATAATTACTGAGTAACATAGTGGAGGTTTAATTGTTTAGAAACAGCCAAACTATTTTCTAAAGTGGTTGCACCATTTTACATACCACTAAAACTGATGAGAGTTCTTGTTTCTCCATTTTCTTGTCAACACTTGTTATTGCCTGTCTTTTTTTACTGTAGCTATTCTTGTAAGTATAAAGCAGTATCTCAGTGTGGTATTAATTTACATGTCCCTAATGACTAATGAAGTGGAACAGGTTTTCATTTACATGCCTATTGCCCATTCATATATCTTCTTTGGTAAAATATCTATTCAAATACTTGGCTCATTTTAAATTGGGTTGTCTCAATAGTGAGTTGTAAGTGCTCTTTATATAATTCTGTATTATCACAAATTTTAGAGAAATTGCTTATTTGAATAGAATATATTCCAAGGAGCTGAATATAAAATGAATAAACTGAAGGCTGCCATTGTATTTAAAACTGTGATTATTTATTTAAAATTATCGATGATTTGTGAACTAAGAAATGAGTGGACATTCCATTCCAATTTTTTTTTTTTTGAGATAGAGTCTCCCTCTGTCACCTAGGCTGGAGTGCAGTGGCGTGATCTTGGCTTATTGCAACCTCCGCCTCCTGGGTTCAAGCGATTCTCCTGCCTCAGCCTCCCCAAGTAGCTGGGACTACAGGCGTGCGCCACCACACCCAGCTAATTTTTTTTTGTATTTTTAGTAGAGACGAGGTTTCACCATGTTGGCCAGGCTGGTCTTGAACTCTTGACCTCAGGTGATCCACCCGCTTCAGCCTCCCAAAGTGCTGGGATTACAGCTGTGAGCCACCACACCCAGCCAAACATTCCAATTTTTTATTTGATCATCATTGTAACCATTACAGTGACTAGTTTTATTACTTATGTACACATGGATAAAAAAAGGACATTTATTGGAGTTAGAGTCAATAAAATTATACATTATATTTTTAGGCAGTAATCTGCCCAAGCCTGTGCATCTTGCTGGGCCATATTTCAATAGCAAAGGTTACATTTTCTAAAAATTTCTAAGATTATTATGGATCAAAATATAAATTTCTTCATCCATTCCATCTTTCTTTTCTTTTCCTTCTCTTCTTTTTTTGGTTCCATTCCTGCTCACTTCTGACAACAGGAAATTTTGATAAATTATCATTGTGATTGTTATTGTTATTTGTTATCACAAGTAGTACTGATGTACAGTAGGATCAAGCTTAGTCTCTGTAAAATAGCCATGGATGATATATGGCAAAGTTACTAAATTTTATAAGCAGAGTTTTCTGAACTAAATACTACCAAATTTCAGCCAACGGATTACTTAAGTCACATGAAGAAAAATCAAATTTAAATAAATATAACAATTTAGATTGTTCTATGGATATTTTTGAATTAGTTTTATTGAAGAGCGTCATTTTCTGATCTCAGAACACACTCCATCATACAAAATATCTAACACTATATGCCAATAACTTTAAAACTTTCAAATAAATTAGTGATAGCATAACGACTTCAGGAACAAGTCATTTCCATAATATGAGGTGAAAAACAGAAATAAGTGAAATGACCAGCTACATGAATGAAATTTGAAGTTTTCTCTCATACATTATAGTAGCCCAAAAAGGGGGATATATTTGAATTATAGCAGTGGAATTTTATTGACTGTATTCATCAGAAATAATTACATGTCTTAATTATTTAACTAACTATGAATATTGCCTATGAAATAATATGATGGAAATGTACTGTCTTTAAAAGGATATAGGATTTAGTGTCAGAAGCTTGAGTCTGTCTTACTAGCTATGTGACTTTGAACAGATGGTTTAATCTTTGAGTCTCAGTACTATAATCTATAAAATGGGGATCATAATAAGAGTTGCCTACCTCACAGTACTGTCCTAACCATTATATTAATGTATTAAAATTATTCCATAACTGTTAAAAGTCATATGAATGAGTTTTTGTTATTAGAATTACTCGAAGATAGGTTTCTACAAATGCTGGTGATTTGGGAGGTTAGAGGATCTATTATGTAAGCAACCATCTTTACTGGGCATTTCCTGTCAAAGATAAACTATAAAACTCCTATTACAAAATAATATCTTAAGATAATGTAGGCCAGGTGTGGTGGTTTATGTCTGTAACAGCAGCACTTGTGGAGGAAGGCGGGCAGATCTCTTGAGCTCAGGAGTTCAAGACCAGTCTGGGCAACATGCCAAAACCCTGTCTCCATACACACACACACACACACACACACACACACATCTATGTACACACACAAAAAATTAGGAGCTAGGCATGGTGGTGCACACCTGTAGTCCTAGCTACTCAGGAGGCTAATCTGGGATGATGGCTTTAGCCCGGAGGTGGAGGTAGCAGTGAGCCAAGATCACGCCACTGCACTCCATCTAGCCTGGGTCAAAAAAAAAAAAAATAAATAAATAAATAAATAAGATAATTTACACTTAACACAATGATATTTATTGTTGCTATAATACCACGTTTATATTTGAATACCATGATTACATCATTAGATTATTTTTCCTCAAAAAAATTTGAAGTAATGATTAATCAACTAGAGATGTCTGAATTTGAAGATTATTCTTATGCACCCCCAATTACAAAAATATATAAAGCTTTAGCTGCTCTACAGATACAAAATGGAGAGGCTCAGGAAGGTCATGTTAACATGCCAAAGTTCATAAAATAAGACTGAAATACTACTACAAATCCATATCCAACATAATAGAATAATAAAATTTAAGAATTTTGAAGTTGGGAAGGATTTTCAAATCCAGCCGACTCATTTTGAAAACAGAGGTCCAGAGAAACAAATTTCCGTATCCAAGGTCATCTTGGAATGAGAAAAATTTAACATACAACAAGAGAATGGATCTCCAATTTATATGACCTCACACATAAATAATAAACTAAATTAATTTATACCAAGGTATTTTGTCTTTTTAAAATTATTAATTTACTGAAATCATTACACATTCACATACATTAGATTTCTTCAACTATTTTCACTTTAAAAAGAAAAATCTAACAATGTCTTCTCAGATCACATTAACATCTACTTCTATGTTTTAAAATCAAGCTATATTTGTCACTCTAATACTCTGGCAGTCAATGGGTAGCAACTGACTAGACTACAAAGGGTTTGTTTGAGCTGAAGTATTATATTTTATATTGGGCATCTGAAATCAAAATAGAAGGGCATTAAGAATATGGATTAACTATGGAAACCAACATCTAAATTCATTTTTTATTCTAGATGTGACTTTAAGACATTTATTGTTTTCTGTGCACAGTTTTTAATTTCCAAATTATTCTTCAGCAAATTTCTCTTTGAAATGAATTAAATTATGAATGGGAAAAATTCTACATAATGATGTTATCTTGACTAACGAAACACATATATTCACTTCTTATTTCTCTCTGTTTCAAAACTAGTTGTTATAATGAATACATTTTTATTGTTATTTTATTTATATTTTAAATATATAAATACTTCCATAGGATAATATGACTTTAAGGAGAGGCATATGGGTTTTCTTCCGTGAATTAAGCAGACACATGAATAGCACACTTTAAAATTTATGACACCTGCTAACATGCACCTGATGGGTGATGTGTATCAGTGCTTTCCAAGAGGCCCTTCTGTTTTACAGGGGACCTGCAGAACAGAAGAATTAACAAAACATTTGAATTGGGGTCTATTTCTGAGACTTGGTTGGATTGTTTATAAAATTTAAGGCAGAACCAAACATAACTAGAAAAAGTTATCTAATCTAGGTCCAAATGAAGCTACAATGCCTCAAACCTAACTCCACAGACTTCTAGACTGTAGACTAATCATTTCCAGTAGAAATAAAATGTGATCCATGTAGTTAATTTCTAATGCTGTAACAGACAAATTAAAAAAAATAAAAACCGGTGAAATGGTTTCAAATAATATATTTCATTTAACCCAATATATTCCAGAATATCACTTTAATGTAATCAGTTATAAACATTATTTATTGAAATATTTTACATTCTCCCTCTTGTACTAAGTCTTCAAAATCCAGTGTGTATTTTACACTTAAAGCACGTCTCAATTCAGAATAGTCACGTTCATGTGTTTAACAACCAAACATGGTTACTGGCTACTGAATTGAACTGAGCAGACCTACAGACTGAGTCTGTAGTGAAGACTCAACCAGAGCAGGCCTGTGCAGGTGTTCTACAGGTCTATAGGGACATGAAATGAGATGGTAAGGGTACTCTCTCTTCCTTCAGCCAGTTTGGTTGGGATACTTACATATTTGACTATTAAAAACCATATGAGGAAAAAGCCTTTTATTACTTAGTAAAAATAGTAATAATTCTTACAGTTAATTTTATTGAACACTTACATGTGTAACACTATTCTAATCTATTAATATTCACTTACTCCTCACAATAGTCTTGTGAAACAGGGTTTATTCTTATCTCCATATTACATAAGATGCCTGGTAGAAAGACTTCATGGAAGGACTGAAATCAGTTATTGCAGATGTGATTTCTTAATAAAGGAAAAAAGTAATATTTCCATGATAATAGCAAACTACTAAAAAGAGGTAACGATTATCTAAGGCGCTGCTCCATGTACACTTGGAAGACTTTGGGAAATACCTGCTGCCTAAATAAAACAAAGATTCTTACAAACTACAAAAGTATATTTTAGTGCCATATTTAGCATTTCATAAGAACACAAGATTCGGAAAAGGTGCATGAAAATAAACACTTAAATCACATGTAAATCACTTCCACTGACAATGTGGCATATGTCAATAAATACTAAAAATCAACCACAATAAAATACCTCAGTCCACAAACAGTAAAAATCATGAGAGACAAATGCTAAATTAAAAAGGTCAATAAATTGAAGGCTGATCATACAACACTGCAATGTAAATAAAGAATGAATAAGTTTTCATAAAACTATTTCTTCTAATTATCAGTCTAAATATGAGGATCATTTGTAGAAACTACCATACAAAGGTATAGAAAATAAAATTACAAACTAAGCTAATCAAAATAATTAATGTGTATTTTCTCATTATCTGGTACCATTTAGGTATATGTTTATTATAAGCCAGAGTAAGGAAATGCCCTCTCTACTTTTACTTTGATCTAGCCAACCTCTACTCATTCTTCAAATCCTCCAGCCTTTTTTGACCACCCGCTCTACTACCATCACTCTTCCTCTGTTGTATCTCTCAAAATAACGTTTATATATCCTTTGAAGCATCTGTCACAGTTACAATTTCATATTTATGTATGTGATTATTTGCTGTCTATTCCCTGACAGATTGGTGTCCATTCCCTGCTAGACAGTTAAGTTTTATGAAGGCAAGGGCCATGTCAGTTTTTGCTCAGTATTTTATTTGCTGTCTAGCAAAGTGCCTAATACACAGTAAGTATTAAATAAATACTTATTGGGTAAATTAATAAAATTTCTAAGCGTTTTATATCAATAATTTTACTCCTAAAATAATTATATTAATTATTTTTATTTAGGCACTTTGCTAGACAGCAAATAAAATACTGAGCAAAAACTGATATGGCCCTTGCCCTCATAAAACTTACTGTCTAGTGGGGAATAGACACCAATCTAGCAGGGAATACACATCAAATCATCCCATACATAAATATGAAATTGTAACTGTGACAGATGCTTCAAAGGAGATATAAATGTTACTCTGAGAGATACAAAAGACGAAGAGTGATAGTAGTAGAGGGGGTGGTCAGGAAAGAAAATACATTAATAATTATATTAATTATTTTTACCTCCAATTCATAAAGAAAATGAATCCTGGGTTCAGTGGTTTGCCCAAGACTGCATAGCCAATAATTAGTATTGAACTCAAGAAGTTTGATTCTTTTAATAACCTTTCAAAACCCAAGCCTTGCTTTTTAAAATTTTTCCCAATGCTTCACAGTACATGAAATACAAGTATTATTGAGTTTGCACCTTGAATTAATTTCTCCTTTTCCTTTTCTGCACAGCCTCTACCTAGTCCAAACTATGGTAAATTTGTATTTCAAAAATATAAATCTGCCATCATTTTCCACTAAAAAAAATCTTTAATGGCTATCTAACACCTACAGAATGAAAGTCAAAACTTCTGACAGCCGGGCGCAATGGCTCACGCCTGTAATCCCAGAACTTTGGGAGGCCAAGGTGGGCGAATAACCTGAGGTCAGGAGCTCGAGACCAGCCTGGCCAACATGGTGAAACCCCGTCTCTACTAAAGATACAAAAAATTAGCCGGGTGTGGTGGTACGTGCCTGTAATCCCAGCCATTCGGGAGGCTGAGGCAGGAGGATCTCTTGAACCTGGGAGGCAGAGGTTGCAGTGAGCCAAGATCACACCATTGCACTCCAACTTGGGCAACAAGAGCAATACTCCATCTCAAAACAAACAAACAAACAAACAACAAACTAACTTCTGGGCACAACAAACAAGGTCCTCCAGCCTCTATATCTAGCCTACCTATTACAACCTCATCTCCCAGTTACTCTCCCAATAGTCTTTGTATGAAGTGCATCCAAATACTGAATGGCCCTCAATATTCTGTGCTTTTTACACCTTCCTGTCTTTGTGTACCCTTTTCCTTCTACCTAGAATTCTTTCTACCCTTTTTCTGCCCATTGATCCCCTCTCTTCATGAACAATTAAAATGCCCTTCCTAAAACCTTTCTTGACAATTTAGACTGAGTCTGTCCCTCCTCTTCAAGGCCTCAAAGCACATCTACCTCTAACATGGCATGACTATCTTCTATACTGAAAGTTGGGGAAACGCTTTCAACAACCATTTATTTTCAATCATAGTGAGAAGTGACTGGTTTATAGTTGTTGAACCTAATGAATAAGCGGATATGAATTTCCAAATTCCACATTCACAAATGAAGTTAAGGCAACTTCCGTTATGGAAGCATTATGAGAGAGCTCATTCAGTTATTGAGCAGAGTTTTGCAATAAGGTGGGACATTTTGGGATATGCTATAACAAGGAGGATGATTGGGTTCTCCATGAGTCATGTGAAATTTTAAGAGACAGACGAAAGATTTTTCTTAAAATGTATATGTTAATTGGAAAGAATGGCCTTTGTATTTTATCATCAATAAAATTACAATTAATTTCCAAGGATTATGCACAT
>NC_072379.2:113102500-113105000 GCF_028885625.2 Pongo pygmaeus | reverse complement strand
AAATGGTTATTCAAATACTCTGTTTTACATGAATAAGGATAAATGAACTGACAGTAAGAAACTACTAACCAGATGTTTTTAAACACCATCACCTGAAACACTTTCAAAGCAGTACAGTCTCATAAAACATTCAGAAAGATTATCTGACTTAATGAATGCTCAAAATGCAAGCTCAAATCTACCCTGTAAAGCAATCAAGTTTTTAGCAACTATTTTGACCTTAGTGACACAAACAATTAATTCTGCAAACCTAATATCAAAATAAAATTCTACATCTAATGCAGAATAATTTCTCAATGTAGTTAATCTAAAACAACATCTGAAATATGCTACCTCCATATATTATACATTCTTCTATTTAGTACTAATTTTTGAAGATTAAAAAAGAATGAAGGAGAGAGAAATTCATCCAGAAAAGGCTTTTTTTTAAAACTAACTGTTCAGTAAATATAAGATAGCAGAACATACTAACAGAGATGTGGCTACCATTATATTACAAACTTTAAAATTTAAAGATATCCTAGCTTTCAGAAATATTCCAATATTCATTAATTAAATGGTAGAAATAAATGCTAGTTATAGTTTATCAATCCTTTTTCACTTCGCCAATCCATGTATCATTAAGTATTTGATGCGATTCATTCCAAACACCAACTCTTCATGCTAAATACATGGCTAATTTAAGTCAAACTACTCACCTCTATAAAATACAAAAGCCATAAAAATTAAGATAAACATTATGTTCCCAAAACAGACCATTTTTGCCAGAAGTTCATGGTAAACAAAATTTTACTTTGTTTACATCACTGCCTCTTAAATCATATTTCTAAACAAAAGATCCTGGTCAACAATGATTAGCTCATTATACTTATAAGAAGTAATTTAACTCTTTGTGTAAAACTTTACATCTAAATAACAACACGCAGAGATAAATGTATACAATTATTTCACTTTTTCACTTCTTGTGAAATTTGTTCTAATAAATATGCTTTATGGTTTTCCGTTTTGAAATACAGCGAATGTTAGAATTAAAGGCAATAACTGCATCAATTTTATAGAAAAGATATGTTAATCCTTAATGAACTTAAAGGCCCATTCTAAAATACATTCATGAAAGAACAAAAAATTCAATAACCTTAGGTACCTAACTATATTAATATAGTTAAAACATAACCAAGGAAAGGGATATTTACAAAGGTTTTTGCATGTTTATTTATTAAATTATTACATATATTTTTGTAGACACTTCCTAAAGTAGCTATGCAGGCACCCACCATACCCATTGTGTTAAATCACTTTTAGAAGGCACTCTACAGACATACAATACATGAGTGAAGTTTCTCAGTCATCTGAAGGGCATAACTTTTGTATTTACTCTTGTTTATGGTTTACATAATGAACTGCATAGAACAAAGTAAACTTCAAACTCAGGTTATAAACACACCTTATAGACCTAATCAAAATGCCTCCAGAGTACTAAAATCTATAGCTATTATTTTACTCATTTTCTGTTTATTTAACATCCAATTGGAGCTATGAAAATAAAGAAAGATTTCTTGGCATTTTTTCATAATCTATCGTCTACTGATACTCAACTGCGATGTTCATTTACAATTACTATTTTTACTTGCCTTTATAAACGCAATCCACTGGATTTGCAGGCAAAATTGAATCTGGCTAAAAATACTTAGGACTCTCACTTAGGGAAATTAGGAGGAATATTGTAGCATTCCACTGGTGTGATATTTCCTGCGAGTACACCAAAGGCAGAAAAGGGCTATCCTGAAAAAACTGCATTTATTAAAGTAACCTGTAAAATAAGCAATCCTGGGACTGTGGTAGGCATATAATTCCTATGATTGTTAAAACAAAATATAAATTGTTTTTCTAATAGTTATTGTCTGTGAAAAAATGAAAATTGTAAAATAATAGATAAACCATTCAAAAGTACTATGTAGCTCTTATAAAAGATTATTCTTGAAAACAATGCCTAAAGGTTAAGACATTATTCAACGCATGTAACTTTTTTAATGCTGTTATTGTTTAAAATAATGTTTCTATTAAATTTTACTCCAGTGTGGGCATTTGCTTTAACTTTTGAGATGTATTTTTCTCATTATATACTACCTTAAAATGTGAATTATTTCACATAATTTGCAATCTTTTCAACAATAATCCATTATTTTAACGGATGTAAGTTTAATGATTTTTAGGCATTTAGTTTGAGTGCAATTCAGAGTTATAAAGAAATAATATTTATTTAAAAAAATATAAACTTCTTTTCAAACAAGTGTACTCATTCTGGCCTAATATAAGTATATGCTTTCAAAGCTTTCTTTTCTCTGTCACTGTTTCTACAGACTTGAGTCAGTGAAGAATGAAGTGGCTATTTTTTGGTTGAAAAGAATTTTTTTTTTTTTTTTTTACAAAATCAGGAAAAAGTAATCTCTTATAAAATGAGTAACAGACTACTTAAAAGTGTACCTTTATTTTGTAGTTG
>NC_072379.2:113095000-113100000 GCF_028885625.2 Pongo pygmaeus | reverse complement strand
AAAAAAACAACAGAAAACATGATCAGAAAGGAAATAATTGCTGTAACTACAGTAAACAATTTTTGAGCGAAATGTGTTTATAAACAAATAGGTTTTGCTAAACATCTTATTGAACATTAACAAAGAAAAATCATATAAATTAAAACTGATACATAGTGATGGATTTTATAAGAAAAAAACAAAGCTAATACTCTTTTCTGAGATTAGGCAGCTAATAAGTATTCAAATTAGGCATAAATTTTACATGCACAATGTTTAAAATATTCAGAGAAAAGGTCTGATTGCCTTTACTAGTTATATGAAAATTATAATTTCAATCCTCTCCAACTGTAGAAACAGATAGGCATAACCTCTACATATTGCATTTAAATTTTACTTTTGAGAACATATCTGGAATATGTGTATATATGTGTATGTTTTTATTTCATCACCTAAGTTATTTGAAATATTTATTGTTTCTGGATGGAGTTAGTAACACAAGGAATAAAAATAAAGTACTATGTTTTCAAGTGTAGCAGACAGGTGCAGCATTTACTACTAACCTTTGTGTAGTAAATCTCAGGACCAACTGGATGAATTAAAGAATTCTACATGTATTACTGTGTCATAATCAAGGCCATCAAATAATTAAGAATAATCAACAAGCAAAGAGGCATGTGTCTAAATCTTTATTACAATTACGAAGAAAGACCTACATAACTTATAATTCCTATTAACTAAAGGATTTTACTCTTAGCCCTTGTGGAGTTTTTAACTTTATAGAACCCTACAGTAGAAATTGTTATTTACATTTTAAGTTAAATCATCTAAGTTAGTAAAATAATGCTTAAGAAAACTATAGCAGTGATAGTAGTTTTTGCTCTACAAAAGAGGAGTATCTGATCCAACATTTATATGAAAAAAGAAGGGTGATTGTGTAATTAGATGATTATACTGTACATTTCACTTAAAGAAAAAAGCTTGGAGTATGTTCACTATAAAGGAGGAATTTTTCAAGGACAATGCAGATTATTCCTAGCATTTACTAAGTTTCTCTTGGTAACACTTCCACTTATTTCCCAATATAGGAAACATTTCCAGCACAATGTGAAGTGCTGTTTACCTTTTAAGTATATTTTAAATAATAATAAATTCAGCATATTCTTTCAAAGTGGATGTGCTTATGATCCGAAACATACCAAACTAAATTATTCATTCTTCTCAATCCCACCTCAAACATTTTACAAAAATCAGTGAAAATAAATTTCAGATCATTAAAGGGAAAGATGAATCTGGGAGTCCCTGTTTTAATGTTTGTCTGAACTGTAAGTTAAACCCTTAAGTCTTTCATCGTACACAACTTTTCAGCCACATCAGAAAATAACTCTTCAGATCTTACACTCAAACGATACAGTTAGACTTTTCTCCCCTGCATTAAGTTTTCCTTCCTTTCCTTTTTCCTTCTTCTTTTTTAAGCAAGTCACTGTACAGATACTTATTCTCTACACCACTTCCCTTTTGAAACATTAAACTGACACTGGAACTGACTGCACAAGATTGCATTTTCTCTTCCTAAACAACTTGAATTGAAAGGTTACTTAGTGTAACAATATTTACTTGCAGAATTGTGTTGTTACCAAGGGTATAATGGATGGTGGCTATGCAGGTTTACGCAAGAATGAGTGAAGCATGAGGCATTAGCCATGTGTTTGACATGTTTCAAATTGCTATAATCCAGCATCAAACACACCCAGCAATTCATGCCATTTCTTGCAGCCATAATCTTGAATAAAGCGTGCACAACCACTTATTATATAAATTAGTATATGACTCCCTGTTATAGTCACAACAGTGCTTTTGTGTTTATTTTGCATCAAAATGTAGTCTTTTATTTGTACAAATAGCAGGATATAAAGACATAGCTCAATTAGGCCTCCTTACTTTATGATAGGGTAGTACTGAATGCTAGACTTGTTGGTTTTATTTCTTCCTCTTAGAGTTATAGGTTCTATTGGTATAAAACTGTATCATGTGAGATAGTTACATGCCAGAGTGATAACAGAAACCTGCATGTATCCTATTCCGTATTCACAGCAATGTTTAAAAGTTTGAAACTTGACCTGGGCAAGTATAGTTAATTGTGTTATCTCAGCCACCACCAGGGACACTATTGGTCCTTGTTGCTTACTCAACTTTTCTCTATGGTCTTCTTTCTCATCTCTTCTCCCTCCCTGTTTCTTATGCTCCCTATCTCTTTTCCACTCCACATTCCCATGTGTATATGTGTGCACATGAATATGTGTATCTATATATATTTATAGAGAGAAAGATAGATCAATCAATCTGTCTATGTATGTCACGGATTATAAAGAAGATAAAAATAGCCTCTACTTTGAACCACACTCTGCAATCTACATAAACTGTCTGTCTTATAATCTTAGTGCCTTAATATTAACTCTCATTTTGGTGGAGGAGTCTTACTATTTAATCAAAACAAATGGATGAAAAAAAATGACTTCCCAGAAAACTAAGAACAAATAACAGTACAAATAAAACATTTCTAACAATTCATTTTGTCAACTTTTCTTAAACAAAATGATTACAGTGACCTTGAAAGACACTTTATGTCTAATATCTGATTCATTCCAGTGTCCAATTTATTTAATCAAACATATTCATTAAATCCAAATAGTTTTGAATATGACATTTTAAGAAAAAGAATCAAATTAAAAACATATATTCTTAAATACCTCCTTAATCTTTGATCAATTATCAATATCAAATATTAAATATTTCTACGCAGATTCACACAAGAAAGGGTTAAATATTAAGAAAACTTAACATATGTAACAAGAAACCTCATACGTTTACCTCAAAATATTAGTTAAGTTCTAATTTTGAAAACTTGACTGTGATTTAAAACTTCTGAAAGAAACTAGCGTTTAAATAATGATAACTCTTGTGCTCTAGTGGAATTAATTCATCATGGGCACCATGCATAGTGCATTTGAAATCCAGCACTGCTTTGCTAAAAGTCTTTAATGCTAAGATTGCCTAATAAATCAAAATGCCAAATATGAAGGATATAGTTGAATGTGTAAGAACAAAAATTGAAACAGCACATGAATATTTTCAATTTTTAAAAACTGAAGCAGGATGTCTTTTAAAACATGATTTGGGGAAGGGCATCTGCTATAGCAAGTGATATTTTTATTGTACCAAGTGACATAATTTTAAGTAAATTAAAATTAACTTGTTTATTAAGTATTTGTTACTACTTTTTACTTATTTAAACAAAATGCCTAAAATGTTATACACAAATTAAGGTTATCTTCTTAGAAAAAAAAAAAACACTTTAGTAAAACTTCAGACTTTCATTCAAAAAGGTTAATATTTCAAACATGCAAAGTAGTAGGACATTTTAAGAAAATTTTTTTTTAAATGATAATGACTACATTTTAGCAAAGACAATACTGTTAGATCTTCAACAATAACAAAATATAGGAAACATAAGTAAAGCCAATGAAAAACTTATCTTCCATTTCAATCAGATATTAATTAACTTAGCAGCTAAGTATATTATATTATGCTCCTGGATAAAAAAATAAAATAACTTTAAAATGGAAACAAAATATAAATGTTTAATTATGAAAACATTATAAAATACTAAAATTAAGTATTTAATCCCTATGCTATTTCACTTAAAGTGCAATGAAGAATTTGAAAGAATGGTGGCCACGTAGATGTATTTTACTGCAACATTATGATTCTGTATCTATAGTTCAGAAGCCCCCTTCAGAAGTATAATTGAAAGAGATTTTATAATACTATACTGATGATTCTGGTGAACTAATTACTCAAAAATATATTTCAAAATTATATTTTCACATTAATCTTCATATTCTAACATCTTGTTTGTCTTCACATTCATATAATTTCTGTATATATTTATTTCTCAAACATGTAAAAATGTACACCAATTTTTACTTTTCAAGGTACATGCTAAATTGTCAGTCTTCCTTTTAAATATATAAATTTTAATGTTAGTTTAATTCATTAAATCATTTAAATGTTTTAAAATCAGACCTTTATAGCATTAATATTTATTTTTTCAAAACAAGGGGGATAGGAAGCTTAGGGAAAGTTTATTTCACTCTGTTACTTTATAACCTCTGACAAATTGAGTTTTCATTAATTTATAACGCCAAAATGTAATATTTTTTTGCAATGTGTTATCCTATCTAACTGTATGTCTTAGATATGTAAGAGGAGGACTTAAAAACTAAAGAATGTTACCTAGTTGTCAATACAAAAATAAATACTGGCTACAGTTTACAAGATACCAGGTAAGCAAGTATATTCTGTCACAAATTTTCTTGTCTTTGCCTGAAGAAAAAAAATTGTCAAATCCTGCAACCAGGAATATTTTAGTTTAGGAAACAGAATTTAACAGTAAAAATGTAAAGCAATAAGAAATAATTAGCTCTCCAAGAACACAGAAAGACCTGCCTAGCAGGCAAAACCTCCCTCTTTTTTATTTAAAAAGCTTAGTGATTGAGTTGTGCAAGCTTGCAAGCTTCCATGCAGTGGGTCCACTTACAGTCAAATTCCCAAAGGCTGGACTACTTGCAATAGCCTTCACTGATCCCCTGGCTAATGAGAGCTCTGAGTATGTACTTCTCTTGTGATGGCATTTTCACCTTTCCTGCCACATATCTTTCCTTAACCCTCAGGCTTACATTACTTCAATCTTCAGTCTCCCGCCCACAGCAACTCCCTGGGATCCCTTGCTGTTTTTCCTGAGCATAATACAGCTCTTCCACGGATCCTCATTCTCTTGCCCTTTCAGCACTTTTTACTTCCAGGCTATCTTTTGGGCGCCAAATGTCCCTTTAATACTGCTCCTCACCGGACCCACCTCTTGCCTTCCCATTGGAAGACCCACAGCATAGGCGGTACGCTTAGAGAAATTTCTTCCACCGGTCTCAACTTAGTGCAAAAGTCCAACATGAGCATAGCAG